>NW_007579061.1:12934-29459 GCF_000690725.1 Stegastes partitus | reverse complement strand
TTCCAATATTCCTTTAACAATCTTTTTCTAGCACCCCTGCTGCCTGATTTGTAGTGTTTTGCAGTTGCTGGTTGTTGTTGTTTTTTTTTTTTACAGACAGACAAATGTTAATAGATGTCGTCTTTTGACAACTGAATTTTACAGTTGTCACCCTTTAGGACCTACTCTTCCATCAGTGTATGATGCCCGCTTAAAGTGAGACCCTCAGAAGCCTCAAGGTTCATTTTCTGTTGTCAAGTGTACACCCATCATCAGGGCTGATACTGACCTTAATCGGGTTGGGTATTGGCCAGAAATGATTAGTCCATATTTATATAAAGTGCATCATTTCAGCCACTACTATACACACCATTGTTATGAAATTTAAAAATAAAAACAGCAACAAAAGTGACTGAAAAGTCAAAACAACCATCCCTCAATGCAGTCTATAAAAAATGTTGTCAGACATACACACAACATCTTAATGACTCTTCACATATTGTGTTTTAAGAATACAGACTACTTTCTTTAGGTAAATTTTACAGCCTGTCAATTCAAACACAACCATTTTAAGCTTTTATTTTCCATTTCTATCACAGTGCTCAACAACTCAGCCTCTTGATGTGCCTTTCTATGCATTTGATCTACATAGTTGATGTCTGGATCCCTGGTTTTTGTTCTACTGTCATTATTAATCTGTTTTACACAAGGGACAGTAAGGTGCTCTGTGAAGTACAATACATATAAAGGCTTTTCCAAACAGGTGAATGTGTATGTATGTTTTTTAAGACATTATCTTACACATATATGTCTACTTTTGGCCTAATTGTGTGCTGTAGTTTTGTTTTCTTGTCTTCTCCTTATCACCCTGCATATTCAACTGCATACGGCATTCGTGTTCATGTTGCATCTGTGATGCTGTCTTTCTGGAAAGCTAAGTGCGATGCCAGATATCTCCTGGACATCTTGTTTGCTACGACCTCCCCAGCATGAATACATGCTAAACAGATACCCACAGCCTCACACATGTACACAAACCGGCATGCGTGGATGAATATGCAAGGTGATTAGGTCAGCCGGCAATGATGCCCAGATGGAGATCTCTAATACAGTTAGCAAAATGTCTATTCCAGGCAACTAATTTCTACATTTACCTTCAGTCTGACTGAAGAACAAATGTTTGATCCACTGAACCTGCTGACGGATTTGAAAAGCATGTTATCTAGTTAAAATTTTCTAAATTACACAATTTTTATAGCAATAAACTGTAAAAACAAAAAGAATTGTCAGACTTTAAACTGGTCTGTGAATATATCATGTGTGACATATGGTTTGGAGGAGAGATAGCCAGAAATAAGCTCAAAGTTGTGATGTTTCAACAAATGTGATTGTTCTACATTTCTCATTTAAGAATTTCAAATTAAATAAATGAATAAAATTTTTGCAGTTCTCAGGGCAACTGAGTAACCATGATTGACTCAGCTGTGACCAACTGAGGAGATGACAAGAGAGACTAAGAGCAAAATCAAACATAATGGATTAATAAAATGAATCCAACATGTTTCAAACATGGGAGGGAAAGAGTTGTCAGCAAGTTTGGAAGATTCATTCAGCATGGTGAAGTGTCCCTCTAGAGTTATTGCGCAGATTCATGTGGTAAAGGTAGTTTTTAGAGGTTGTAAATTTAGTAGATCTATAGCATGTGGAGCCAAAATTTCTTTCAAAGAAATTCCACGCTTGTCTTCATGGTAATGGGTTGGTGGGTGCACGCACGCTCCGACAGGCAGCATTTAGCTACTAGAACCAGTATCGGTGGTTAGGTTGGCTATTCGGCTATTCGGGTCAGCCCTAATTAACAGCAGTGATGGAAGGTCACAAAGGGTTTATGGATTGTGCTTTCACACAGTTTGGAGGTGCTTGTACTTTGCTTGTATCTCCAATTTATTATATTTTACACTTTACTCCAGTACATTACAGGGGGAAATGTTTTCAGTGTATTTTTACTGCACATCCATTTGACAGTCAATGACTAGTTAACTTTCTACATTAAGTTTTTTTGTCATTGACATGGGTGGATTATGAAACAATGGCCTCTTGATTCTTGTGGTTGTTTTTTTTTTTTTTTGCCCCATTTTGATCTCATATTGTTCATTTTGTGTTTCTTTGTGGTTCATTTAATTTCTGTCATTTTGCATCATGTCCCATTTCGGTCATTTTATTGTCTCATTGTGGTTGTTTGGCATCTCTTCGTAGTTGTTTTTTGGCCTATTTTGGTCATGTTGTGTGTCATAGTGGTTGATTGCATCCAGTTTTGCTTGTTTTGCATCCCTTTGTGGATTTTTTCTATTGTCTCTTTTTGTGTCTCATTTAGGTCGTTTTGCAACTCTTTGTTGTTATTGTGTCTTCGGGCTCATTTACCTCTTCTTTATTGTACATCTTGGTTTGGTTGTTTTATGTCTCTTTCTGGGATATATATAATAATTTTGGGACAGCATCAGAGGCTCCCTGAGGTCTTGGGCCTTTGAGCCTGTGCCTGGTAGTCTTGTTAAGTAATCAGTCCATGGATAAATATTCTCACAACTTTCCTACTTTCCTCCTTCACTTGTTTCCTTTTGCAAAAAATCTGAATCTAGACAGAAATCCAGCACTAATTTTGCTAGCAGGTCATTTTTTTAGGTAATTTTTAGGTCATTTTTTCTTCTTCTACTAAAGTAGGTTTCTGAATACAGGACTATTTTTGTCCATTGTATGTTATATGAGTTATTTTACGTGTACTTCAGTAATTATTTTTTATTTAAGTGCTTCTTCTACCAATGAACAACAATCCAAGTCCTGCAATTATTCATTTACACTGATTTTGAAATATAAAAAAGCAGCATTTGTCACATTTTAAAAGCTGACATCAGAAAACATTTATCATTTCCCCTTAATAAATGAATCACTTATCAAACTGCGTGTTAATAGACTAATTGGTTTGTTGACAAATCCTTTCAGCCCTGGCTGATGGTCTTTCCTGAAACTTGAAAGTGGATAATAAGGCTCCTGTATCAGATCCTGGAGTGGTTCAATATAAACACTGCTAGTATTTCGGCTGCTGAGTGCTACAACCCACACAGTTACAGTGTAAATAGAGAGCCTCTTAAGGAGATGTAGTGTGTTTATAAACTGATGCTGTAATCCAAGACTCCCTCTCAGGAGCTGCAGGCTTAATACACCACTCAGTCTTACAGGATGTGTGGGATCAAACCATCTGCTGCCATGTATTACTGGAAGTCACATACTGGGTCAAAACCACACATTTTTACCTTCTCTATGTCTGCAGCAATTCAGCTCAGAAAAAGTTAAATCCCTGACAGAGTTTGGATTATTTCAGGCCATGGAAAGAAAATAACAGTAAGCTCTAACATCAGTTACGTAATTAAAAGTACTAACACAACACTTTGGGAATACTGTGTTACAAGTACAAGTTCTGCACACAAAATTTCGCATCTTAAGGATATGAATATAATCATTAAATACAGCAACTAAAAGTACTCTACAGAAAAATGGCCCATTTTATGCACATATAACTTATTATGCAATAATATAAAATCTGAATTTTACTGTTGTAGTTAGTCATTTATACTTATTTTGTTTAGGCAGGCAGCAAACTATAATTTTTTACTTTGGATTGATTTTAATCAGTAGATTTTTTTTTGTGTGAAACCTCTAAAAAAAAAAAATCAATGAGAAATGTTTATTTATTTATTTTTAAAAAATCAATCCCAAATGTTCAGCAGTGTTGCTTAAAGCCCTGGTTTACAAATGTCCCATTTTGTGCAGAATTCAACAAATGTGTATTTTACTGTCAAACACTGTAGAAAATCAGTAAAAAATGAATAAATAAAAAAGAAAAAAGAGTTGAAATCCAGCAGCTGGTGCGGCAGGAAACATATAGTAAAAAAAATAAATAAATAAAAAATGCTGCAATATTTAAACTGTTAAACTGTGAAAACAACTGCATCTGTAGAACAATGTATTTTTTTGGATTTAAATACATTAAAACAGTGTAATTTTATGGTCACATATTGCAAAGGAACAAATTAATATTTGTAAAAATACCGATTTTTGATGTAGGTATGAAAGTTTTGGCTTTTGTTGACATGTTAATTAATCCCTTATAACTGATTTTACTATTTATTTTCAGTATTTTAACAAAAGTGAAAATCTGTAACTGTATAAATGATTTACTATTTATCAGTCCTTACTTAACACAGTTTTTCCTTCTTTCCAGTAAATATTTATACATAATATTTTGCTGATTTAAATACATTTAAAAAAAAACAAAAACTTTACTATAGTCAGATGTCAACGAGGTGCTTACAATTTGTGAAATTACTGATTTGTAATGCGCAGGTTAATATTTAGTTCATGATTTTACTCATTATTATTTATAATACCAAAACACAGGAATTCTGTAATATAACAGTAAATTGTTCAAAACACTACAGTTGTTGTCAGAGGAGCAAAAAAATGCCACAGAAATATTCTAATAAGAAGCTGAAATCAGAAAATGTAGACCTTTTTTTGATTAATTAGTCCAACTGATTATTTGGTTATCAAAATAGTTGGCGATTAATGTAATGTTTGACAGCTATGTGATTAATTGATTATTCACTGCAGCTCTAGTGGTGGGGGAGGTATGGCTGCAACAATTTATTTCCAACATGGTGTAATTGCTGATGACAATAGCAAAATGAAATCTGAAATGTTTAGATACATCTTGCCAGTGAGGACACCCGGGATCTTTCTGCGTGGAGTTTGCATGTTCTCCCCGTGCAGCGTGGGTTCTCTTCAGGTTCTCCAGCTTCCTCCCACACAGTCCAAAAACATGTTGAGGTTAATTGGTGATTCTAAATTGTCCGCAGGTGTGAATGTGAGTGTGCTTGGTTGTCTGTCTCTAAAGTGTGGCCCTGTGATAGACTGGCGACCTGTCCAGGGTGTCCCCTGCCTTCGCCCTGAGTCAGCTGGTATAGGCTCCAGCCCCCCGCGACCCTACTGAGGATTAAGCAGTGTTTAGATAATGGATGGATGGATGTACTGAGTAAGCAACAAAGGATTTTATTGAAGCTTCTTGAATGGAGAGTGAAATGTAGAGGAATTAGGCTGGTCTGAAGAAGAGAAAAAACACGTGTAGAGGATAAATAAGAGTTGAGAAAAGCAGTTTCTGTGTCCATGTGAAAGCTTTTTTCTTTCCACCTCATCACTTTGGCTCTGCTGCATCATCCATCGAGCTCAGTGAAGGTCAGACAGCAGCAGTCAGAGAGACAGGAGTGCTGTGTAAGAGTAGCAGGGGTTTAATTGGAAGTTTAAGGAAAGAAAGGAGGATGGGAAGTTGTGTGTCAGGAGTCTGTGTAAAGCTGAGTGTTCACGTTGGCTGTTTTCAACTCCCTACGCTCATCTCCTGGTGTGTGAACACCGACGTCCACAGTTTCTTTACTTATAAAAATAAATGTGCATTAATCAAAGCTAAAGTCTGTTCTATAAAACTGCACCTCTCTGAATTGTACGCAACCGATAAGCTACAAATATGTGAAACTAGAAGTTTATAGGTGTGTTTTAGATTTTTTATTTTGCTGGAGAATTTTTCAACCTCCTTTTTATGCACCATGACTCTCTTTAGTACAACTTGTGGACAAGAAATGTGGAAACAAGGAAATGTGACATAGAAACAGTTTTATAATTCATATTTTGGATCACTGTAAGACAACGGTTGTGGCTAGAGACTGTCTGTTTTTGGTTTATGTCATCCTTTCTGAATTCTGTCTTGATTTAGTGACAATGTAATTAGAACTAGTCGAGATGACATTGTTGATATCTTTCATTTTAAATCTGGATAGACAATTCAGCTTTTAAATGGTAGAACAGCTTGCCATAGGTACAGCACCTGTGAGTGTAGTGTGTTTTTAAAAAAAAATATCTTTACGCTTCTTCCATCTGTTTCAAAATGCAACATAGAGCTATCTCAGTTCTTTTTTCTTAGTTTTTGATGAATATGAAAATCTGACCCCTCCTCTGTTCTGTCGTCTTTCTTTGGCTTGCAGAAAAAGAGCAGAGAGGAGAGTTGCGGCGAGGGGAGCGGGGTGGAGATCTTGGAGAACAAACCCTATGAGGACGGTCCCGGAGGCTCGGGTCAGTACACCCACAAGGTCTATCACATCGGCAAACACATCCCGTCCTGGTTCTGTGCCATCCTGCCTCAAGCTGCCCTGCGAGTGGAGGAGGAGTCCTGGAACGCTTACCCCTATACACGAACCCGGTGAGGCCGACTCACACCAGATATTAAAAATGATGCAAATAGATACTAAACTCCCCCCGTGGCCTATGTAAATCTTTTACCCGGTGTTAACACTTAAGCAGACATTGTGTCTAGTGATTTTAGACAGGCGCATTATGGAAAGGCACACTTAGTAATAAAACCTTGTCGATAGATTTTAGTGGATGAATTTCTAAATGTGAAGAATGAAGTAACGTTCACCTGATATTGCTGACGGAGACTTTTTTTTAATTATTTGGAACAGTTTCAGCTCAGTGATCACAGAATAATACTGTTGCTGCCAACTTGTAATATCGTCCTGATGACTTAATATCCACAAACCCACAGGTCCAACTACTTTCTCAAACCAGCAAGGTTGTATGTACTTTTCCTGGCAGTTGATATCCATTCTCATAAATTAGCTCCTTAAGTACTGCAGAAAGACACTTCTCTGTTAAAACTTTCTTGTTCTAAAAAATGTAATTTCAAGTCACGTTTTCAGTGTGAAGTCTTGTTGGCAGTACATAAGTTTTCACTGTTTGTTTTGTCCCACTCATGTTTCAAGACTCAAATATTTTGTCATCTGTCACATAAAACAAAGACAAGGAGCAAATGATTTCATTTAAGAGGCTGGAATCTGTAGCTGTATTTCTGCTCCATCAGTTACCAAAATGATTACCCTCAATTACCACTCTTGTTTATTATTAAACAGTTTCATATCCTGTATTGAAGGTGTTCAAATAAAACACAACTGAACTTTAGAAATGTCAAGTTTTCATTTTGTAACTTAATGATAATTCTTGGTATTAGTCGTTTCATCAAAAAGTTTTTTTTTAATGATTTGTAAGTGACTCATAAATAATTTAAATCAATTATGAGATAAAATGAGGTGTATGACTTAAAGTGTTTCCCATTTTAAGCAGCCTTCTGTCCCTTTTTGTTTCTCAGGTATACGTGCCCCTTTGTAGAGAAATTCTCTATAGATATCGAGACATACTATAAACCAGATACTGGAAATCAAGTGGATGTCTTCAATCTTTCTTCTGCTGAGAAAAGACAGAGGACTGTAGGTAAGTTTATCATCAAAAAAACACTCACTTTGGGGCACTGCTATAGCTCACTGGGTTGAGCGTCCCATGTACAGGGCTACAGTCCCGATGTGGAGTTCATGGTTTTGATCCCGGTTCTTGGCCTTTTCCCCCTTTTTTTTCCCCTACTTTCCTGTCTCTTTCTCACTGCACTGTCAAATAAAGGCACAAAGGCCAAAAAATAACTTTAAAAAAACACTCACTTTTTGCACCATTTCTCTTAAATTGTACCACTGGGATCCACTGGCCGGTCGTCATCTCCTCATAAGCAGGATGTGGAACTGAATTTACACAGTGTTATTTGCAGTGAAAAGGCAGACAGCGTGAGGCAGAGGGATACAGACTGTGGAGTGTAGGAGCTTGTGTTGAGCCTCTGCATACTAAAATTCACTGGGGTGCAGGAAAAATGTGCAGTCTGCTCCAGACTCATTCCCTGCAGGGACTGATTACATAAAAGACACACACACATTGAACTGCACACTTTTCTTAAGGCAGGTGTTCAGTGAGGACATCACGACATCTGTCCTGCTCGAACCTGCTTCAGTGTGTTTTTGTTCCCCTTGCAGACCCCATAGACATCGTGAAGGACTACATCCCTCCTCATGAATACCTTGTGGAAGAAGACCCAAAGCTGTACCAGTCAGTCAAGACCAAACGGGGCCCGCTGTCGGAGGACTGGATCGAGGAGATCAACCAGAGTTCCAGTCAGAGTGCCGTCATGTGTGCATACAAGCTCTGCAAAGTGGAGTTCAGATACTGGGGCATGCAGTCCAAGATCGAACGCTTCATACACGATGTGGGTAGGTATGGGAAGTAGAGTGTGTCTTATCTTTACACATAAATCAGGCTTTACAGTTAACCTTAAAACATGAAACATATTCATGAAAAGTTAGAAAAAAAACCCAGAAGGTCAATGCGCACCCTGAAAAGTACAAGTACAAAGAGGGTGATCATAAAAAATAAATTACCCACAAAAAGTCCAAATAGAACAGTAAACACGAAGAATAATAATAACAAGTTGTTAATAATCGTGAATGAATATAGGTAAAGGTATCTTGAAGAGTTACCTTGAACCCTATCAATAATAATCTTTCACTCCTTTCATTTTAATCTTGTTTAATCTCTTTTCTTTTCCCTTGTGTCTTTGTGTTTTTTCTTTCCTTTAATGTGCTATATATTTTTTTAAGTATTTTATTTGTATCAATTAGTGTTTGTTCTATTAATTTATTTATAATGAAGTTCAGTATTTTGCATTTTTTGTCTCTTAATATGTTTTAACTCTATTTCTCTGCTTTTTGCTTCAATGTCTGTTGTAATATTGTCTTACAGAGTTTGATCTTTTTTGGGTCTTGTCTGTCAAAGCACTTTGTAAGCTCTTTTAAAGGTGATATATAGGTAAAGTTACTATTGTTATTGATGTGATTAATCTAGAAAATTTGGGAAACATTTTTTAAAAAATCTGGCAAAAATCAACTAAAAGAATGCTATTTGGTAATAAGCATGAAACACTGATAATAACCCTTAAAAATCTGCAGTAATCACACACATTAAAATCCAGACAAAAACTAAAAGCCTAAAAAGTCTGGCAGGAACAACGTTGAAACCTTGTAAACCCTGAACATTAGGTTAAGACCCTGAAAGCTTTGAGATTAATCCAGAAAAGTCAGGAATATTTCGGACTTTCATAATTAAACATGTTTGTGGAAGCAGGTCTATAAGAAAACATCTCTATAATGATTAACCACTGATTAAATGAATCCTCTCTCAGGGGCAGATGCTGAAAACGAAATGAACAAGGTTTCAGATGAATCAGAGGAAAACTAAGTAGAGGTAAACAGATAAAATGGAAAAGCTACCTGAGAAAGTGTCTGACCGCTCAGAGCAGGAGGAGGCGTCTGGCTCCCTGAGATAACACAGCAGACTGGATTAATTTCCTGCCAGTGTTGGGCTGTTTCTGTTTCATTGCTGCGATCTAACACTGTTTATACACTCCCACAACCCTCAGCTCGCTCCCTCACAGCATTTACTTCCAGGCTAATGAAGCAGCAGCTGCTCTGTCTTCATGGCATTCTCACTCTGTCGTCTAATCAACACATCTCCAACCACAAAATGTGTTTTTCCTTCCTGACCTCCCGTTGCATTCACCACCACCTCAGCCTCTCACTGAACTGTGTTTATGCTAATGTCATCTACGGCTGTTTACTCGAAAATATTCACTGGATCTTTATCTGCATCACCTCTGATTCATGAATATTATCACACAGCAGCTCTAACACGCTGTTTGTATTCTAAATAATGTTCAGTGGGTCTTTGGGTTGTTTCATTCATATTGCAGTAGTGGCTGTTTTCACTTTATATACAATATAATAGCTTTCTCTGTTTACTTATGTAAGCTTTTATTGCCAGCTAGTATGTTTGAATCATGACAATCAATAATTAATCTTGCTTTTATGGTTTTATATCCAGCTGGTGCTTGCTTAGGTCACCAAGAGGAGGACACTGATTAAAATTGAATCTCTTTTGACAGATCATGTGGCTTTACAGGGCAGTCATTTTTAGTTTCTCTTTGGAAGATATTTTCAGCGATACAGTATTTGTATAACTTTCTTTTAAAGCAGACACAATCACATAAGTGGCAAGAAATCCCTTTATAGTGAGTTTTAGCATGTTGTTTAGCTGCCTGACCGAAAACTTCACTGTTCTGGTTTATTTTCAGTGATGTGATAACTGTCTGTACACTACTTGCTCAGCAGAGACAGAGCAGTAAAATAGTGAAGCATTTAGCAGCTAAAGAGCCAAATATTGCTTCCAGGAGTGGGTGGTAATAATTATAAAAATCATGAGTAAGAAAAAAAAAAAGAAAAATCAAAGTTTGAAATACAAGAATTGGGAATCTTGAGAAAAAAAAAAGGAATAAATAATGTTGAAAAGATAGAAATAAAAAATTCAAAAGTTCAAAAATGCCTTGATAACCCTAAAAATGTCAAGAGTAGCAAATAACAACTTGCCCTCCGCAGCATAAAATATGTATTAAGATTTTTTGGATAAAAATATAATTGTATTGTTCTAATGAAAATATGCAACTTGAACAAAGGATAGTGTGACTGAAAAGTTACTGTTAACCCTGGAAAAACTGAAAATAATCTTATAAAGTCAGGACTTGTTAACCGAGCAAACTTAAATACAACAACAGAAAGCTGCTAATAATTGTAAAGATCAAGGCTAATCGCCAACATTTTAATATAACCTAAAAAATTAGGGATAATCAATGAAAATCTGGAATATTCTGAAATAAGGAAGTAAAGAATAAATGATGTTGAAAAGTTAGGAATCATTGGATGTAATTAACTGACTGTAACCTTCCTTTTTGCTGTGTTTAATGTTGTTTTCTAGATTTGAGTGGTTTATTTTGGGTATTTCCACATTTGCAGGTTCATGTACATGTACAACCTGTAGTCTACGTTTTGATATTATGGCAGGCTTAAAACACTCTTACTCTAGAGTTTTACTCATGCTATTTAAATAATGTTATATTTAGCATTTTTATTTTTCTGCATGTTAATGAAAACATTTTCTTGATGAAATGTTTTGGTGTTTCATACTTCTTCATGGTATGTGGAGTGTGTTTATTGGTGGCAACATCACAGCAACTCCCTATTCAGGATGACTTCTCTTTGTACCACACTTTAGGCCTGATGAAGGCAGCGAAACGTTGAAATAATACATTTGAGAGACATTTCTGTTTCAGAGAGTGTATGGTAGTCTGATCAAAACTTTTAGATCCACTCATTCCTCTTATTCGCACCTGCCTGATGAAACTGATGTGCAAAGAGTTCCTTGGTGTAAAAAAATGAGAATAAAAATGTAATGTCTTGAACAACCAACAAATGCAATCCTATAAAGTTGGAAATAAACCGACAATTCAGTGATACTCCATGAAAAATTGCTAAAAATATATATATATTTTAAAAAGTTTGAAATCAGAGCAATTTTATTCATGTAGCACATTTTCAAACCATCAAAGTTGACCAAAGTGCTGTACGTGTTATAAGAAAGTCACCAAAAAAACCTGTGCACAAATCAAGACAAGAATACGACTAATAGGAACAAAGTTAAAAGCAAATAATTACCAACAAAAGTCAGCAACCCACCTGAAAATGCTGTGATAACTGTAATACAGTTAAGAGCTGTCATTAGAAACCTCAGTGTTCCTGAGGCCAAAAAATGATGTTAATGACTTAAACAAGTTTCGAAGTTTCTGCATTTTTGCCTACATAAGTTTACTTTTTACTCTTGCTGTATAAAGGTATAGATTTAAATACAACATAACATTATATTGTCTCAGTATTCTGTCATAAACAAAACCAGCATCAGTGCAGTAAAAATATATAAATCATTTTCATTATAATTTGTTATTTAATAAACCAAACTTATATCATTTACTTTAGATGATATTTATCATCTAATCTGTGAAACCAATATCAGATATCTTTGAAGTTTATCCATTTTTTCAGATTTATGTCACAGAAATATGATTTGTTTTAGCTAAAATGAACTTACATGCCAATAAGTCCTTGGTTATGTCTTTGCAGGCCTGCGTAAAGTGATGGTTCGAGCTCACCGGCAGGCGTGGTGCTGGCAGGACGAGTGGTATGGCCTCACCATTGAGGACATCAGGCAGCTGGAGCTGGAGACTCAGCTGGCTTTAGCCAAGAAGATGGCCCAGTACAGCCTTAATGAGGAGGGGGGAACGGAGACCAATGGCTCCTCAGTCAGCCAGGACCAGGAGCAGGGAGCAGAGGCAGAGGGGTCGACGGCAGAGGCAGAGGGAGCTGGAGGGAAGCTCGGAGATTCACTGGAGACACGAGGGGAGCTCACCAAGCAGTGGTCGACATCCTCCAGATCCTCCAACAGGTCGTCAAAGAGAGGAGGTGAGCAAGGTTCTTTTACTTGATACTGAGATTGAAGCAAACTGCAAGGGTTGACATGAGCAGCTCAGTATCTACATATACCTATATGTGTTCGTACATATTATTTATACCATACTTGTAAGGTGCAGGTCAGATACTAAGGTTGGGTGACATGTTAAAATTTTACAAAAAGCTCTTGTCAATCCAACCACTGTCATTTGCCCATATATTCTTGAATGCAGTTACTAAAGAGCTTGTTGCAAAACAAGAACATTAAACCACCTATTTTAGATTATTTTTCCTTTTAACTGAACTAAACTAGCAAGCTGAAGGACCTAAACTAAGCAATTTGCCATCTTTGCAGCACCCAATAAATGAACGACAGCCTGATTATCATTCATATCAGTGTCCTCATATTTACAGCTTTTATTTTACACTGCCAAGTTTTTAGGACACAAGAAATACAAAAAATATTAATTTCACCAGATGGGACATTTTAAAAGTAGCAAAATGACAAAAATTGCAACCCCCAAATTAATTATTATTCAACAATATCAGATACTAGTTTTGTTTTCTTTATACACACAGTAATAATAAGAGATACCTGCTGACCTCCTGTTGTGTTGTTGTAGGTAGTCCATCCCACCAGAGTATTTCAGAGTGGAGGATGCAAAGCATCGCCCGGGACTCTGAGGACAGCACAGACGACGAGTTCTTTGATGCTCATGGTAAAATCATCATCTTACAGCAAATTATACACAACAACCACTATATTCTGCTTTTAATATGCACTGTGTTATGTTAGAGAGCTTTACATGATGTTTCAGCACCGTCTCCTGCTTTGTTCAGGTTTTACAGCATGCAAACATCTTGAATGATTAATTTATCATACTGTATATCTTGTAATTGTCATGGGATGATAAATGCCAGCCGTGGAGCACTTCGAGGTTTCCTCCTTAATCATGTTTTGTTCTTTTAATTTATACCTGTTGTTAAATTATACTTCTTTGTACATTAAACTCTAAGATATTAAAAAGAGAATGTTTCCAGGCCATCAAAGTTATCGGAGCAGCTCTGGCCTACAAAGCCAAACACTGTCAAAGTTAGGTTAAAAGTGAGTTAAAGCTGTCACTGTATTACCTTTAGTATTCGTTTTTCAGCAATGGGTCATTTACAAGAAAATTATGTATAATAGTCTGCAGGAGACGCTAGTTAAGGATAGTCTTAGGTCAGTCACAGTCTAACCTTATTTAAAGCTAGTTCCTGTCTGTTGCCAGCCTGAACAATTGACTTTGATGCTCCAGAATCTTAATTTGTTGTACTACTTAAACAAGGCCATAATTAATTCTAAGCATAATAGAGAAAAATCTGGAGTCCTTCTAAAAGTTAACTATCGTTGCTATAACTATCCTTATCCAAAGTGTCCAGTTTTAGGCTGAATATTTCTTCCAAGGAAATAATCATCTTTACAAGTCATTAAATAATTGTTTTATAGCTTATATAACCCCTAAACTTTTCTTCAGTTGCTGCTGTCTGCCTTTGTATGGTAGTTTTGTTGTTTGTTATTTTAGAATTCAAAATGTTGTTGTTCTTCAAAATAGCTGCCAGAAAGATGAACCTGCTTGAGCTTTTGCAGGACTGCAATACAACATCATCCGGCAAACTACTGCCAATCAAACAAGCTTGTTATAAAATCCTGTCTGTCAGAGCGCAGCATTTTGACATCTGAGAAGTCTTTAAAATGCAAATCTGTTACTCAAACTGGACTTCCTAGTTTTTTTTTCAGAGCTCGTATTTGTCAAACTTAGAAGATTGACACATGAGAATTCCAAAGTACCAACTTTATAGTGTGAATAACAAGAGACTTACAGCAAAATGTGCTCGTCTGACTGAACGCATGTATTTTCGGTGAAGGAATAAATGGACTTTTCATCTGCAATATTGTACTTGAAAAAAAATCAGCATTCAATAGTAGATTTTCTGCAAGAATTTTGTTTGTGTAAAGTCCTAACTGTCTTAAAATTACTGGCAGGTGAAACAAAAACATCACTGCATTTAAAAGGACTAAATATATGAATAGGAATATCAAAATTGGCTGAAATGGAGAGAAGATTCTGCTGCAAAATATTGTGCTGCTGGTCGACGGTATGAAAGTAGAGGAAATTATAATGAGGAGATTTTAGCCTGGACAGTGACCCCGAACTACATGAAAGCCAGAGTTATTATTGTTGTCTGTTTGCACTCTGATAAACACCAGAAAGGAAAGCTGGTGTAACGCCCTATTCATTACCCATTATCAAAAACTTTGTTTTAACTCAGAGCTACATTAAGTTGGAAGCCTTACTTTACAATATAGCTGAGCAAAGATAGCTTTCATTTCAGCCGAGGCTAGTTGGTGCTTGCTCAGCAGGTCATGCTCATTTGACAAAAACTTGGAAATAAAAACATTAAAAACGCATCTTATTAAAAACAAATAATGAATTACATGAAGTGAATCAAGCTTTAGATTGTTCTGCATGTTATTTCAGGTTATAGCTACACAATAAGCACAACTGCATTTTTAAGTCCAGTAAGAACTGCCAACACCTGCAGAGTGTTCCAGTCATTAGAGTGTATTTGATAAGGAACATTAAAAGACAACAATGAAGGAATATAAGTGGGTGCTAAACTCATAGGTGTGAATTTTCCTAATTTTGTTAGTCTTAATTTTGTGAGGAAGAGTTTTGGTTTCTACTTTTATCATTCACTTGAGTTTGAAATGTCACAGTTGCAGTTTGATAAATGTGGGCCCAGGCCTCATCAGTACCTGAAGCATGACTCCTCCACCAGTGCAGTTCAGTGTGATGTTTAAACACAGCACTGTTTTCAGTCTGACCTAATAGCAAGCAACACTGTGGAATATATGGTGGACTGTGGGGTACATGTTCAGAGACCTGGAGGAGGTTTGAGGTTTCAAAGGGAGCCAAAAACTGCCTTTTCAGACAGTCCATAAAAAGGAGGTATTTTTTTCATATCTGTGTCACGAGGGTGATTAGAATGCATCAGACTCTATCAAACCTCTTTTGTGTGTCTTGCAGAGGACTTCTCTGATAATGAGGAAATGTTTTCCAAAGAGATCACCAAGTGGAGCTCTAATGACCTGATGGACAAGATAGAAACAATAGAGGTGGATGAAGCACAAGGTAGGTGACTGTTCCAGTGATTAAAAACAAACAAACACTCTTTTAAATATGTGCACATAGAAAAAAAACATGTTTTTTTAGCGTTAACATTTGACCTCTTTCTCTTGCGCAGTCTGATATGTGGACGCCAGCGTCTACAGTTTGTTTACATGTTGATCATTAACCAAAACCAGAGTCTGTATCAAAGAAATGCAGCTTCTCAGATGTGTTGACAACTTTTATAAGTAGGTCTGCAACTGACAGTTGTTTTTATTGTCGATTAATCTGTTGGCTATTGCTTTGATTAATCGATTGGTTGTGTGGTCCATTAAATTTTAGAAAACTAATTAAAAATGTTGATCAGTGTTTCCCAAAGCTGAAGAGGACGTCCTTAGATATCTTGTTTTGTTCACGATCTAAAGATATTCAGTTTAATTTCACAGAGGAAAAAAGCTTGAATCAGAGAATCTTGAAAACAACTCAGATTGATTAATCAATAGTCAACGATTAATTTAGTAGTTGATAACTAATCAATTAATCATTGCAGCTCTACTTACAAGCTACAACTAAATTACATTATAAGCTTATAGGTGCTACAGATTTTTTTGTAAATAATGCTAAATATTAATTTATAAGTAACTGAATTCAAAATCCAGCTCCAGCAAAAGAACATTTAACGTACCTGAAGTGTCAAAAGTCAAAGTCCTTGTTATGCAGAAAAATGGCTCCTACGACTGATTTATATATTTCAAATATTTTTATTTGAACATTCAAAATAATGTGACCATGGGGACATGTTCAATCAAGGTGTGTCCTCTAATTGGCATCACAGGTGTCTACAAACTTGTAATCAGTCAGTCGGCCTATTTATAGGGTTGCAAGTAGTCACTGTGCTGTTTGATGACATGGTGTGTACCACACTAAACATGGGCCAGAGGAAGTGAAGGAGTGACTTGTCTCAGGAGATTAGAAAGACAATTATAGACAAGCATGTCAAAGGTAAAGGCTATAAGACCATCTCCAAGCAGCTTAATGTTCCTGTGACTACAGTTGCACATATTATTCAGAAATTTAAGATCCATGGGACTGTAG
>NW_007579061.1:0-12219 GCF_000690725.1 Stegastes partitus | reverse complement strand
GTTAAGGGTACCATCATTTTTGTCCAGGCCTGTTTCATGAGTTTATTTTTTTAAAATAATTTCAGTAATTTCCCAGGCCTGGAATAAATAAAGTATTTTTCTATTCTAATCTATTCTAAATAATTCTGTTAAACCGCCTTTCAAAAGCACTGTCTGATTTTCATTGGTTAATTTTCCTAGAATTTTTATTTATTATTACTTTCATCAGATTCAAGTTATTTCTGTGACCATTGTGGGTTTTTCTTTCATTCACTGGGGGGTACCAACAATTTTGTCCACTTGTATATAAAATCAGGTAAAGATAGCTGCTGTCAAAAGTGGTTGAATAAAACATCCCTTCTTATACGGCAATAAATGAAACATGGGACCGCAGGACTTCATTTACAATTTAAATCATCCTTTCTTTCCTTCAAATGTCAGTGCTTGAGTGGATCAATTATGTTTCCACAGAAACTTTGTATCAAGAGTCGGGCGGAGAGTATTCCGTCATGAGCAATGAGGAGACGCAGATGGAGGTAACGTTTGTTCAATATTTTCTAATTTCATTCCTGTCTCTCTTACACTAACACCCTTAATTAAATAGCTTGTAGATAATACTCCTCCTCCTAAATTAGCTTTCAGTCACCCTGCCAGTGAAGTGAAATTAGGATCCAGTCTCTACGACAGGCATCAGCTGAGCTTTATTTCTCCTGAGGCAGAAGATTAAGCTTTTTTCTCTTCATGTTTAATGCTGTGTCCCCAAAAAGGAAGAAACTTTAGTTCAGGTTTTCTAGAAGAATAAATGTAAGTGTAGCCGGCAGAGCATGAAAAGCTACGTTGTTGGGCTCAGTTATATTAACAGAAGAGCAGAGGAGGCACATGTACTCTACTTGGCTATCTTCAATTCATGTTACATTTCAGAAGGGAATATTGTAAGTTTTCCTTATTTTACATGGTAAATGGTAAATGGTCGGCACTTATATAGTGCTTTACTATCTTAGTGGTACTCAAAATGCTTTCCAATGTGTTTCTTATTCACACACATTCACACATACAACGAGGACAGAGCTGCCATGCAAGGAACTAGCCTGCTATTGGGAGCAACTTCAGGTTCATTGTCTTGCCCAAGGACACTTTGACTGTGGAGGGGCTGGGGATCGAACCACCAACTTTGCAATCAGAGGACAACCGCTCTCCCCCCTGAGCCACAGTTGCCCATATTATAGATGAAGAGTTTACATTTAAGACATATTGTGAGCTCAGATAATACGGTGCATTGTTCTAAATACGACCACCTAACAGCATAAATTAGTGCAGTGGTCATGATTAGTTAATTTGTTTAAATTATCTGGTCTTTTTTGCAAGCAAAAATTCCAAACGTTTGCTGGTTTTCACCTCTTTAATGTGAGCATTGTTCTTGTTCTAAAAGAAGATTGAAGCTACTGAAAGCTGATAAGCTAGCCATCATTAGCAGAATTTGATCAGCTTTTCTTTTTATATCAGCTGCTGTTTTATTGAATTATGTGGAAAAACAAACTGAATAACCAAAATGCCATCTAATCAAAATGGTTATTTTTAATGCACATAACAACTAGTGAAATAAACTAGGTCAGAATGCAGCTTTCACTTGGTATGACTCACTAATTATAGTTTTGTACATAGCCGTCTTTCCGCATGCATTTTTTTTTTTTCTGTGCAGTTTTTGTTTTTTTAGACTTAGAATTTGAAAACCTGTTTTCAGAGAAACATTTCTATGGAATAAAGTTTTTTATACAGCAATAAAAAGAAAGGTAAGATGGGTTAGGGTTAGGGTTAAGGTTAGTTAGGGTATAGTCTAAAGTTTTCTATTCACTCCACTGTATTTTATTGATTGCTTTCCAATATTCAAAATTTTGTCAGGAGATAAAACTAAAACAAAGACAAGGACACATTGAAGAGATTTAGCATTGCACTTCCATAGAGATGCAGCCCTGTTTTCTAGTCGGTACTTACTCCTTTACTGTTTTTAACCTCTTGTGCCTTCTTTCGTCTTACCTGCAGGACTGTTCGTCACAGCAGTGTCTCCAGCCGTCCAAAATCCACGTCCTCGTTCTGGTCCTGCATGGAGGCAACATCCTGGATACTGGCTCTGGTACAACATGAACACAATTGTTATTTTAGTTGGAAATTATTTAAAAAATAAATAAAAATGTTCTTCATCAGCCAATAGCTTAGACTAGAACTTTTAGTAAAAAAAAACAAGTGGGGGGGGAGGGTTAGTAAAAATCACAGTTCTGAAGGCTCAAAGTAAATTTTTTGTCTGAACAGCCCAAATCCCCAAACAATTAATTTAAAATGAAATAATAGCAAGAAGAAGCCCATCCTGACTTTTTAGAGAATGTGACAGGATCAAGAAACGCAAGGAAATTGCCTAGGGCTCAGAGGGTAAATTGCTGTCTCTGCAGCCATTGACTCACATAAAATCCACATGATTTGATGTGTTTAAACAGTTTTAAATAAAATATTTATAAGTATGATTTAAAGATTTAATGTTAATTGAGCTCATTAATTGAAATGGACAAATATGAAAACAAAGAAACAAGGGCACGTTTAGTCTGTTGATGTTTTCCCAGTTTTTGAAAATGATTAATAATCATCCTTTTATAAGGGAGTATAGTCTTGTAAAAGATATGTAACCCTGTTCTAATTTGTCTGCAGGTGAACAGAACAACAAGCAGGGAGATGTAAATACACTGAGCGGGGCTTTTGAGACTGTGATGAGGGTCCATTATCCTGCAGCACTTGGCCGCATCGCCATCCGGATGGTGCCCTGTCCTGCTGTGTGTGTCGACGCATTCTCACTAGTGTCCAAGTGAGCGAACTGAATTTTAATAACCTGCTGTTATACAGGCACAACCTGCTGTTCTGATGTAAAACACTCTCGTCTCTGCTCTGTAGTCTCAGTCCCTACAGCTACGATGAGAGTTGTCTGTCCAGCAGTCAGGACCACATCCCGCTGGCCGCGCTGCCTCTCCTGGCCACCTCTGCGCCACAGTACCAAGACGCCGTAGCAACAGTCATCTTACGAGCCAATCAGGTGTACAGTGACTTTATCAGATCTTTAGAAGGAGCGTCTTTTAATGGCCAGGTGAGTGTGGACCCTAAAGAGGGGTGAAGGGAGTACCAGTGCCTGGTGTTGTATGAATGAAGCTGATTTCTGTGTGTGTAAATTTATGTTTTGTAATATAGGTGTGCGTTATTGGGGACTGTGTTGGTGGTATCCTGGGATTTGATGCTCTGTGCAGCAGCGCTGTGACGGTGTCAGAAAGCCAAAACAGCAGCAGACGGGGCAGTACCATCAGTGTTCAGGTAGCAACCTCAACGCATCAGCTGTCAACTACTCATCCTACTTGTAGCTCTGTGTGTCTATACTGAGGCACTGAACAAGAATGGTGAAATACACACAACTTCGCCACACTGGCCAACATGATCACAACAATCCACTCTAGGATTAATTTACAATACAGCTCTACCAGACTGAAGAATGGCAAAGATTTAAAGCTCTAAAATGTATATATATATATATATATATCAACAGTTTAAATTTTCCTTTGTCTAAAAAATGTTATGGTGTGTGTCAATATTAATTGTAGAGCAGTGCAGCTGTGGAGCTCCTAGTGTGATTTTTCAATCATGTAAAGGTTTATTTGTTGTATACATAAGTAACATGTAGTGAAGTGCAATGCAGGACTAAAAAAAAGAGACAGACAACCATGCACACCCACACATGCAGTTCAGAATCAGCAATTACCTACCATGCATGTCTGTGGTCTGTGGAAAGAAGCCAGAGCTCCAGTGCAAACTCCACACAGCAATACCACATCGAGCAATCTCAAACCCAGAAGCCTTTTAAGGCGAGGTAACCGTGCAGACCAGTGCACCATCATGCTGCCCTTTGGGAGAAATAATATCTGTATTTCATCTAATAGTTGTCACAAGTATCAGCCGCATTGCATGAGGAAAAGTCAGAGGAAAGCCAAAGTTGTAAGAACTAATCCACTTATTAAGGGAGTGTGTTGCATTTACAAAGGCTTAAACATTTTCAGAGGTTTTATCTGGTAATCATGACTTACTATCTCATAATTGCCGTATAGCAGAGATATTGCACAATAGACCAATGGGACTGGAAAGCAATGTTTCAGACCTTAACCAGAAAAGGTATAAATGCTGGACTTTCCTCAGTGCATTTTTAAAAAAAAAGGTTTTCTCTCTTTCACCATAAACACATTATGCACATTTTTCACCCTGTACAGCTCTGTAATATATCAAATAGAAGTATTTAAAATCCAGACTCTAGTTTGAACTTTCGGGCTGCAAGGTGGCTTGGTGGTTAACACTGTCGCCTCACAGCTGGAACGGTCGCCGGTTTGCGTCCTGGTTAGAATGCCCTAAATTTTTCTGTGTGGAGTTTGCATGTTCTCCCTGTGCAACATGGGTTCTCTCCAGGTTCTCTGGCTTCCTCCCACACAGTCCAAAAACATGTTGAAGTTAATTGGTGATTCTAGATTGTCCGTAGGTGTGAATGTCCTGTGATAGACTGGTGACCTGTCCAGGGTGTCCCCTGCCTTCACCCTAAGTCGACTGGGATAGGCTCTAGCCCCCCGTGGCCCTAGTGAGGATTAAGCGGTGTATAGATAATGGATGGATGGATCGTTTGAACCCCTTATTTTGATCTATGGGCATGTCCTTCATGCACTACAACGTTTACTCTTACTGCTGTACCAGAGAAGGAGACAAAGCTCAAGTCTTGTAAAGTAAAGTTTGGAACTTCACTGAGAATTCTCAGATTTTGACGATTTCTTCAGCAGCAGTGTTATTCACTGATTGTTGTTTGTATGGATAGGTGTTAAGATTTTAATGGTACTACTACTCTTACTGATAGTGCTTGTCGTCCATTATTTAAACTCGACTCTTATCTGTTCGTTTTGTTATTTTAAAAAACAAAGCATGGAACATAGCTAGAACAGAAATAACACTTCATTAAGTCTTTTTTTTTTTTAATCCTTCTCTTTAATTCTTCACTTTGAAGTACAAAATTGAATGTAGGATTTTTGTCTTTGACAGTACTTTTACTCTGGAGTATAAATAGTTTTATTTAAGGAAACTGTTAGTGTACTTTTTCAACCACTGCCAGAACTAACAATCAATTAGAGAAAGGGTGAAAATAAATCAAGATTTGACATGCAGCTCTTAAACGATTTCCGCTGCTCATTGCTCTCTGAAACTAAAAACGAATTTATGAACAACATTTCAGATGATGCTCTGAACAGTTCAGATTTAATTTACGAACACACCCATAGCACAGTCAGCTGAACTGGAGATCCAAACCAACCTACCTTCCAGTAAAAATGATTAAAACTGACATTACGAAAGTAGCCTAACAGGTGTAAATATTGGGGTTAAGACCCTGTTGTATTATTTATGAAGTGAATTTATATATTAATATATTATATAGAATTATATAAACCTCAGTCATTTCATCACTGTGCAATCCTAAAGACATATCAATTTTTAAACTTTGAGAATTTTAAATTGTTTAAAAGTGTGTGCTTAATCTACAAGTCTGTGAATGGCATGGCCCCACCGCCCCTGAGGGATTTTATCAAAAAGAAAAGTGGTATCACTAATACAAGGTCAGCCACCAAGGGTGACTGCAAAGTATAGTTTAGAAAGTCCTCCTTTGCACAGCATGTACTATCTATTAAAGGTTGTACAAACTGGAATATCTTACCTATAGCTGTCAGAGAAAGCTCCACCTTCATCAGTTTTAAAAGACAATATAAGATATGGCTGATCAGTAATCAAGTGTGTGAACATTGACAAAATCAGGCACTTTAATTACGTGCACTTTAGGACCTGAAAAGTACTTTATAGACACAGTAGCACTTTAGGGTAGGTACAACCCAGTCTGATTCGATCTTATCGCCACTGTCTGTGTTTTATTGTTGTTGTTTTCATTTGTTTTATTTATTTTACTTTCTTTTTTTTCTTTCTTTTTTTTAAACTCTCTGCTCTTTTGGACGTTTGTATTCACATCCATCCATCCATTTTCTATACACCGCGTAATCCTCATTAGGGTCGTGGGGGGGCTGGAGCCTATCCCAGCCGACTTAGGGCGAAGGCAGGGGACACCCTGGACAGGTCGCCAGTCCATCGCAGGGCCACACTTAGAGACAGACAACCAAGCACACTCACATTCACACCTACGGACAATTTAGAATCACCAATTAACCTTAATATGTTTTTGGACTGTGTGGGAGGAAGCCGGAGAACCCAGAGAGAACCCACGCTGCACGGGGAGAACATGCAAACTCCACGCAGAAAGATTCCGGTGCCCCCACCGGGACGCGAACCGGCAACCTTCTAGCTGCGAGGCAACAGTGCTACCAACTGCGCCAGCTTGCATGTATTCACATGTGTTTCTCTTTTATGTGTATGGGACACCGGATGGAAATTAGCCTTGTGCTAAATCTGGCGTATTTACTACAACCTGAGATTGTATGTACATTAATACGCACTGTCCCATCTAAATAAATAAATATATTAGTAAAACCCTACAAAAATAATATAAAATACTACTATATGTGACTATAATGCATATTAAGGCAGAGACCCTACTGTCATATTCATTATTATTATACATTATGGAACTTAACCTAACTAATGTAAATATTAGGGCTAAGACCCTACATATTACTATTTTGGAGATTAACCTAATTTAGAGCTAAAGTTTTGACTCTACAAAAATATACATGAAAACCTGACACATTAAAGGATTCCCTGGATCCACTGTTACCAAGCCTGGTTTTGTTTTATAGTTTTTATTTTATGTGGACTGTTTCGTGTTTTTTGTTTAGTATTGATAGTTTTTGTTTTTTACGTATTTCATGATTATATTATTGTATGTTATTTGCAACAGTAGAGAGAAATGGCTCCCTTGTAACAAGAAGAGACCATTAGCAGAACCAGGCTGAGTGAGGGGGGGCATTTGCCTGACTGGTCTGAGTGAGGTTGAAGGGGAAAGAGGACAGTATAGCAGAGACAGACAATAAACAAAACACTGCAAACACTGAACCAAACAGCAGGAAAAGTAGACTGCTGATCAGACCTGTATAGCTCCAGAGCAAGAACTACCTGAGAGACATACAAGGTGGGAAAGAGCGGAAGCAAGCACAAACTGAGAATGAGAGGGTACAATGTTCGTAACTTGCAACAACAAATATACCTGCATGGAGAAAATGACAAGAACTGACATGTTGAGGCAGTCTTAAAACAGGATGGCTAAGGTGAAGCCATAGCTAGATTAAAAAACAAGAAGAAGTTGATCTACAACAGCAGAAAGAGAAAGCTAAGTGAATTTAGGCAACCAAAACGAATAGAGCAGTTTCAGGCATACATGTGGTATTCATCCCTACATCCAGTGTTATATAGAAAAAACAAAGAGGTAATAGCTAAGTCAGTGTACTCAATTAAAAAAAAAAAATGTAAATAGATATAGGCTGAAAATGAGGCTTTTGTTGCAGTGTGGCAAGACGATACTTGTTAAAGTTTACATCTGCTCCCTTTTAAACAAAATATTTCAAGCTTACGTTCATTTAATTAAATCAGACTGCCCCATCGTCCCTCTCCTCTCGAGTGCAGCGATGATTGACAACCACCTGAACCAGTTCTCGTAATTACAAGATTAGGTTTCCAGTTTTCCTTATTTTGTGAATGTAATACACTTCTGTATCTGTGGAGCACGAATGTCTGTACGAAGTTTATCAGCAATATTTCAGTCTCACCCAAAGGGATGGGCCGACATCTGTCAGATCTACATTGCTATTCATTGTGCTGTGCTGCAAGCAAACGCCTGAGGGATAACAGATGCAAAACCATGCAAATAAAGTTAAAACAAATGAAGCTAGTAGCAACAGTCTGCACAGCAGGAATGAGACAACATCTGTAGATTCCAAGTAGGACGTAAACCCCTCATCTAATTTTCCCGTTGATACATCCTCTACTCCTTTCGTCTACTCTTCCTCTTGAGTCTTCGTCCCTCCCAGACATTTGAGCGAGAAGGAGGCAAGGAACAGACATGAGCAGAGAGGAAATGAGGCAACAGGCATCTAACAAAATAAGACATCCTCGCCTCTGACCCATCCTTTTTAAGCAACATCAATAAAATATGATAGTTTGCTACTAATTTTTAGAACAATTTACTGTTGTTTTACAGATTTTCCCTGTTTTGTCAGCTTACAGATAGTAACTGGTGATATCACAGGAAAAAAAGCTTTTATTTACTTCAAACAATGCTACTGACATTCTTAATACCTTTTAGCATCAAACTTAAATCCCTGACAGTGTTCTCTTTTTTTCTCAGGACACAGACCTCCTTTCTCCAGGTATCGTCATAAACAGCGTCTCTCCTTCCTCGCCATCTCTCGAAGGAAGTCGCCATCTCAGCCGTAGCAACATTGACATCCCTCGCTGCTCGGGCCCCGATGACCCCAAGAAACAGCTTCCACGCAAGCGCAGCGACTCGTCCACGTATGAGCTGGACACCATCAAACACCACCAGGCCTTTTTGTCCAGGTAAGACACGAAAATGGATGCAAACATCTCAAAATCTTGAAAAATTGCAGCTTGTGTGATTTTTTTTTTTGTGTGTGTGTCTGAGCAGTCTTCACTCCAGTGTTCTCCACGGAGAGCCTGGATCACGGCGCTCCAGCAACAGCACCATGTTGGAGGGAGGCTCGTTGGGAAAGTTTGACTTCGAGGTGACTGATTTCTTCCTGTTTGGCTCTCCTCTGGGGCTGGTGCTTGCACTGAGGAAGACTGTGGTGCCCTCCTTAGATGGTGAGGATAATTTTTCTTTCTTTTCATGCGCCTTGAATTAATTTTCCTCATTAGCTGAAGCTGGAAGTGCTTATTTGTGTGTGTGTGTGTGTGTGTGTGTGTGTGTGTGTGTGTGTGTGTGAGTGAGTGAGAGAGAGAGAGAGAGAGCGAGAGAGAGAGAGAGACATATGATGTCTCCAGCTGCTGGGAAGCAGGCGTCAGAGGTTAGAGGTCACGTTTTTGATCTCAGAGGCTGACGTGATAGACGAGCTCACACAGGCACGAATCTGACTGTAGTGTGTGTCCTTTGTGGTTTGGAGGAAAGAAGTTGCTGACCTGCAGCTGTTGGGTTAACATCTGGACTGATTTCCGATTAGATATTGTACATTGTAGCTGTTCACAGAATCTTTTTGTTTCCTCAGCCATTTATTGCTCGTTTCTGTGTTGGTTTCATCCTATCTGCTAAAGTTATTCTATACCCATCTGACCTCTAAGAGTTTTTGGGTGTGTTTTGGCCCTGTCACGTTTTCCTCACTGTGGGCTCATTTTTCACTGCAATATAAAGTCCTCTGTTGAAACAGCACAACCATGACTAGGAGTACAGAGAACTCAAAATGTCTTTTGTGCTGTGTAACACAGTTAGAATGCCACACATTTGAAAAAAGACAAAACCTGAAGTTAAATTGATTAGATTTTTCATTTTACAAAAATTGAAATAACCTGGAATCAACATGTACAACCTTTTTCCAAGTGCTCACAGGTGTTATCAATACTGGAAAAAAATGTTAACTTTACATACTATTGGTATTCTATGAGAAACATTTTTGCAAATAATGCATTCTTCACACTGCGCTGTACATCCACTCTAGATTGTATTTCCAACATGCTGAATGCTACTTTCAATAAGTTGCTCCTCTGCTGCCTTTATTTTATTGCTCATTTTATTGCTTTTATTGTTCAGTGTTTTATTTTCCACTCAGTCTCTAATTGGTTTTCATACTTGTCTCCTCTCTGCTCTGCGTAAACACAGCTTGCAGTTCAGCCATAAACCCTCTGAACTTTTGTTGCGTTACAGTTTTTGCAGCTGAGTCACATGCGGCTACTCGACTACACCAGGGAGTTCTTTTTTTTTGTTTTGTTTATCAGAGAATGAGGTTTGAGCAAATGTTACGTTTTTGAATAAACAGTGCATCACTTATTTCTCTGCAATCACTTTCATGCAACATCCCACAGTAGTCTCTCCTTTTAAAAACTTTTTATAACTCTGATTGTGTTTCTGTCCTCTCTACAGTGTCGGCTCTGCGTCCAGCTTGTCAGCAGGTTTACAACCTATTTCATCCAGCTGACCCCTCAGCCTCCCGCCTTGAGCCTCTCCTGGACAAGAGGTTCCACCTGCTGCCTCCCTTTAGCGTCCCCCGCTATCAGCGCTTTCCTCTGGGGGACGGACACTCAGCTCTCTTGGGTGAGTCACTCCATCATGAGACACTTCACTGCATTCTTTCTGTTCTACATGTGACTGAGCATTTATATTTTTTGTCTTTTTCTGCCGTCTTAGTGGAGACAGTGCAGAGTAACCCTCAGCTTCTGATGGAATCTAGTGGTGCAGCATTCCACCGCTGCCCAGAAAGCATCAGTGAGACGTCCATCCCCGTGCCTGTCCTCAACTGGCAGACCTCACAGCTCCACACTGAGAGTATGTGTTGGTCCTGTTGTTCTTTTTCTATAGTCAGACCTTAACCCTTGGAATCGGATAGAAGTATTTTACAGCAAATTTAATCATAGTTATGACCTGCATACAGCTCTGAGTCATTCTGTCAGAAGGGTGAAAATTCAATAATTCTTTCTGTGTTTACAGTTTCAGGCGAAGTGGTGTCATTGTGATAATTTTGTTAAAGATGATGTGCCTTTCAAACCTGCTGGCAGGTTTTGAAGTTCAGAGACGAGTCGTTGTTAATGTTGCAGGGATGAATGTGGCTCTAACTCCTGCCTTCTGTCTCCACAGCGGATACTCTTCACTCACATATTTTTGTCGATGGCCAGTACCCCTCATCCACCTCTCCAGGGGTCCCACACCTCCGTTGCAACCGCAGGGCAAGTGAGGCCAGCATAGCCAGCCAGGTGTCGGGTTTAGCCGACTCTTACACCGCCTCCAACATTGCCACAAGTAAGCTGCCCTCTAACCTCCTATGTCTGACCCACGTTTTTACCCAGAAGCTGACAGTTTATATGTTGACATTCTCATTTCCTCCCTCCAAACATGCTCTCAGCAAACAAATGTGAAGTGAGCCATGCTAAAAGGCCCAGTCTGCTGTCTCAGCTGGCTCTGCCCTACAATAGGCTTGCCTCTCGGAGCCCGTCCTTTCGGGCCCGCCAGAAAATCCGTCGGGTGTTCCCGAGACCCAACGGTGTGGAGTCTGAGCAGAGCTCGGATGTTAGCTCTGACATTACCTCTGATTTGACCTCTGACCTCACCGATGTCACGTCTGACATCACAGACATCAGCTCAGCGCCTCCGTCGCCCGGGGTGCTGAAGAATATAGAGCAAGGTACCCTGGGAGCTGTAGTGAAATGGCATTAGGAAAGGATGCTTGGATCCTTCCTCATTCACTGTGCTCTGTCCTTCCTCCTTTGGCCTCCTCCTATCTCACATAGTTCTCCTCAGTTATCCTACTTCCAAAGCTATATATGAGGTCCACAGCGCTTTGTGTACGACTTCTCCGAAACTTAGTACCACTGCTGTCCTTTATTTTACTAAAGGGATTCCTAACCAGGATTACTTGTACCTTAGAGGATATTTGTGCTGCCGTGGGGGGTGATGTGGGAAACTCAAGGAATAATTTACTCAACAACAAAAATATATCTACACATTTGAGTTAAGGAGGAAAATATGCTGCCAAATACAATTGAAGTTTTTGTGATGCAAATGTTTAGTGAATTTGCAATGACTAGTAAACTGCCCTAGGGCTGCCACTAGGAATTAATCTTCTCTTTATTATTCTATTGACGATTTTTACAGATGAATCAATTATAATGGATTATTATTTTTCTTCCAAACAGGTGAAATTATCACCTTAATTTAGCAAACTGTATCTTATTGTATAATACATCAAATCTGGATTTTTGAGGTGCAGAGCAGCAGCTAGATACCATATAGCCTTAAAGTGCTGCATTTTGATCACTTTTTTATAGTTGTTCTGTTGTCTGGCAACAGAAACTGAAAAATATCTAAATGAGAACAGCTTTATAGGTAATTTAGCTGTTATAAATACATTAAATGTGAACGCAGGGAAAAGAAAATATGCAAACAGATGCAAAGTGCCTCCAAGGTGAATAGTGTATAAAGTTAACCCCGCCCAAAACTGTTGCATTTAGTGCAACTGACCA
>NW_007579060.1:191026-215002 GCF_000690725.1 Stegastes partitus | reverse complement strand
TTCAGTGTCAGGGCAGGCATTGTTAGTAAGCTGCAGTTAAAAGGATATTAACTTTGTGTCTGCAGTGCATCCAGGGCCGACTGCTATCACACAAAAAAAGAAATCAGATGATTTTCAGGGATTTCTAACGAGCGTCTTTTTGTGTGACGTTTGCTCACGATGGACGTTACTACAGAGAGTCAGTTTTTATTAGTCAGTCAGGGAATTAAAGTGCAATATCCATCACAGCTCCATCTGTTAACCTCTGGATCAAATCAATAGACTAAACTAGCCGTTGGTTTTGGAGCAGCAGCAGCAATGCTCCTGCTCCCTCTCAGCTCATTCAGTATCATGCTCCATTACCCCTCTGCAAATGTCCTACAGCCCCCCTGGTGAAGTCGGCCTCACAGCCCTCACATAATACAACTCAAAATAGAAGCAAAAGAGAATTCCTTCTGAAAAAAAGAAAAAAAAAAATAGAATCCAGGGCTGCTAAAGATATTTCGCAATTTGAGGAAGAACTGTGGCTCCAATTAGAGACCCACAGTGAGCTCTCATGAGACACCAGGACCAAAATTTACATCCTTTCATCTGTGTTAAGCACTGTCTGCACCACATGTTTTATATTTACCTCCCTCCTATGTGTGTTTTCCCAATCGCATGTACAAGGAGTAACTTAAAACACAGCTTTTAGAGTCTACTGAGACCATGCCTAAATTAATGCTGTGTCAATATATTCACTTTACTTTGACAACTTTGCTCCAGGATGTGTACGAAGACAGTTTCTTTTTACTGAAATTATCTTAAAAACGGAACCCTTAGGTTATATTTCAGCTTTAACAAGGCCAAAACACAAAAAAACTGATCCAGGCGACTGTCATTTCAGTTAATGATGATAGCGTGTTTAAATTGTGCATCTTCACATTTACAGATTTGTAACTCTTGCAACACATGTGACTCTTGCACCAAGTAAATGCCCTTTTACTCAATTTTGTTCAGTTTGTAGAAGGAATTCTGGGAAATGTAGGTCATAAATCACACAAGGCAGCTTGAGGGGAGGAAGATACACCAAAAAAATGTAAACTACCACCCATCGTTGTGAAATAACTCCTGGAACAGATCAACAAATGGATTATTAGCAAATGTTATAGCGATATCTGTCGCTTAACATGAGTCCCAGCTCTGTAGCTACAAATCATCTCGTTCTACTCGTGACGGTAGTGGTTGTAAAGCGCCTGTCCTGGCTACGTTCCCAGCCAAGTCATGAATACTTATGAGCTTCTCCAGCGTAATAGCTGACATGCTGTCAACACACTCTGTCCAGCAGGTTGGTGGTGATTGATAAAGAAGATTTACATCAATGATTTGTCATCAATAAACGCAGTGCTACATGTAGTATTCGTATTAATCAATGGTGGAAATGACTTACAGCGAAGCTTCTCTTTCCTCATAGCCTCCTTCTCCTCCTCCGTCGTTTTCAAAGTTGGAGGCTGGAAGTGGGACATGACCATGAGGAACTGCTCGAAGGATATCTCCTGGAAGGTGCCCACCTCATTCTGATGCTGGTTCCTGGGTCACAGTCCAACGAAATCAACGTTTAGGCAACGAGGATTAAAATTCAACCAGTATCAATCAATCAAACTTTATTTATAAAGCACTTTTCATACATGGCATGTATCACAAAGTGCTGTACATTACAGAACACAATCAGGAAAGGATGAAGGGATGCAAAATAAAATATAAAACCCCACAGTACAGCTTGTTGAAGTACCAGTATTTTCCTCAAGTTGTAAACAGACCATTTGTATCCAGTTTGGAGTATTTTTTTTTTCAACAATTGCTGTAAAGTCAGAAAATATGAAGCCCCATCATGCAATCATGCCTCTAGAATCTTATTTCAAACAGTCCAAAACAAAAGCAAAAAGGCTCATTGATTTTTACTTTTTTGTTTGTTTGTTCCTTTTTTTCTCCCACTTGTGCACATGACTTGTGTGCAGAAGTCACATGTGCTCACAGACGGCTTTTTTTTTCATTGGACAGTCTGCATTGTGGTTTGTTTTGTTACATTTGCACTTTCCAACACATGACAACTACTGGCTTTAAAAAGTCAACAACTGTCTCTTCATAGCAATGACACGGTCAGTTTTAATGCTTCCTCTTGTTAAAAGACCAAATACATATTTTGTTTTAAGTGTATTTCCTTTCTACTGTTGTTTTCAAATGCCGAAACAAAAAGAATGATTTGATGAAACAAATGTGAACGCTCTTAGAGTTAGTGCACCTTAACTCTCCTCTTAAGACCAATGCTAACCTCGTTCATAGTAACAGTACAATAACAACAAATATAACAATACCAGTAAAGGTGACTCACTGCACAAACTCAGTACGCGGAGAAACAAATACCTTTAGACTTTAAAGTAATAAAGCCACTCCTACGGTGTGTGCAATGTCATTCATAAGTTGAGTGTTTCACGTAATGACAAATCAAAGACAAAGACTATTGAAAATACAAAGTAGGAACTCGGTGCAACAAAAGCTACTTGTGATTAGCGACACTCAAATTAGAAATTACAGAAACAAATTTGGGTACACCTGATTTCCAATCACCCTAACTGCATCAGCATTGTTATAAAATGTCCTGTCAACACTAGAACTTGTTGAGTTTATGACTTATGTCCTGTGTCTATATGTATGGCTGAATCATGGCCCCAGATATATAACGAACTGTCAGAGGAGCTGAAAAATCTGGTTCTATAAAATAGAAAAGCATATAGTGAGATCAGCGACCAACTAACAATCAGTAGGAACAGAGATGCACCAGGAGGTTTAGGTTTAGGTAATCAGGAGGTTTAGAACAAGCAATAGCACCATTCATCAGAGCTGCAGTGGCCTAAAATGCTACTACAAAAAGTGCATTACTTGCACAATCTAGCTCTGAAAAACAGATGAGCAAATGCTTCAGATTTGGCACAAGGGCTATAAATAGACATCAAACTTTCTGTAACAGCTCAGTCAGTATGAAGGACTCTGAAGAATGTCAACGTCTCGACAGCGTTCATGAAGAAACCCTGTCAACCCAAGTCCAATTCTTTCAGCTCAGCTGAGAGCCAGCATGTTTAGTGTGAAGTAGGCCAGGACTAACACAGTGAACGCATCGTCCTGGCAGCGAAGCACGGAGACGGGAGTGGGATGATATGAGGACGCATGAGTGCAAAAGCTGTTGAGGAGATGTAATTTATAGACTGCACCATGAGCACCTGTGATATAGTTAAATACTGGCTGACAGGATGAGTCCCAGTCAGCAGAAGCTTGACAGAAGAGGAATATTACAGCCTGATAACGATGCAACGCACACTCCCAAAATCACACAAGAGCTTTCTAAGGAAGAAAACAGTGAAAGCTACGACCTGGACAAATATATCGCCTGACTTGAATCCAACGGAAGACCTTTCAAATATTTTAAAGAGAAAAGCGAAGCAAATGAACCCCTCCAGCAAGAAGTTGGAAAAAAAAAGTATCTGAGGTGTGGCAGAATATTTCTCCAACAATTTGTGGACAACGGAGTCATCCATGTAAGACAGGACTGAGTCTGTCATCAAAAATAAAGGTAAACATACATAGCACTGAAAAAATAAAAGATTTTAATCTCAGCAATGACTGAGTTTAAATGTTTTTTTATATATAGCAAATCTAAACTGTTCGTTTTTTCGTTTAACATTAGAGCAAATAAGTGATACAAAATTGTAAGGCCATAACATTTGGACTCATTTGATATTTAACTAATCACCTTACACACTCATTTTTGTTGTTTCTGCATGTATGACAAATGTAACCTACCAGCAGCAGCTGTGGTATCAATCATCTTGCAAATGATTATTTCCCAAGAGGCTGAACCTGTCCTTTATTTGAGGATTTCATTTACCGTAATAGAATTGTAATTCAACACGTAGAGCACAAAGGAAGCTTTATTGCTGCTTTTACGGCTTTTGTTTATGAAGACTTCCTCCAGTTAAGAAAACAAATGTCCATTGTATGGACAGCAGATAAAGGCAGATATCTTACATTTAATATTTGCTGTGCATGTAGGTTGATAAATGTCACTGTGTGGACAGTCTGACCTTTGGTAAATATGGATGTTAGAACTTGTCAACTTTTGACTGATCACATAATAAACAGGGCTTTAGTTTGGAAAGTGTTCCAATAATATGAAGTGAAATGCAAATTACCCATATGGAGAACAGACAGAATGTGGTGTGATGTGAATGCACCCACCTTTTATCGAAGAATGCCTCAATGATTTGCTTTCTGATTGGGTTGTTGGAAAGGGCCGATATGTTTTCCAGGCTTTCTCTGCTGCAGTGCGACAGGAGAAACTCTGTTACCATAAAACAGACACTAATGTACAGTGTCAGCATGTTCTTACACTTTCAAGTAATACTAGACAGAATGTACGAGAAGTAGTGTGAACAATGTCTGTGTCTAAATATAAACTGGCAGGAGAAATACCCGTAAAACATTTGTTCCGCGTTTTGTTTTGTTTTTTTAGAAAGAATTTCATGGTTCGTCGCTACCAGCATGGCAGTGTGGCAATGCCGGGTTGACACATGACCGACTGTGTGCATACAGTGTGAGTTGGCTTTACGCTTACAATACATCAACATATTATATTTACCTAACGTGTCTGCATTAGTAGTAATTCACTTTGTGTGTGTCAACACATGTTGCTTGTTTGTGCCTGTGCCAGACATACCAGAAATACCCACAATCCACTGCAGCCACCATGCTACCTACTAGTGTTTCATCTTCAGCAGCCAAGACTGAACGCCCTCCACTAAAGCCACGTGCAAGCTGACCAGTAAAGATCTGCCAAACACGTGTGCTGGTTTGTTTTGAACATTTACCTTATTGTTTCTTCATTGCCACTGAGCTGCTGAAATCTTGTGTGAAGGTTTTTGATCTGCTCCGCTGAAACTGAAAAGAAGCAAACACCAACAACATGAAGCGACGTCAGAGATCCACCCATAATCAGTCCTCACCCATCAACTGGCCTCCTGCAATCCTCCAGCTGTTTTTCTGGGATGTCCAGTAATAAAACAAATGAATATTCACACTCAGAGGTACATAATCCTTTTTCTGCTTAAGTGTCACAGACTGTTCTATAATTGCACAGTGGCTTATTTTTTTATTAAACCGATCAGGTGCAACTCTGCTATCAGCCAAATGGCAAAGCAAACATACCTTTTCATGTCATTTCAAATGCTTCCTTAAATCATTAACTCACTGTGTGGACTAGCAGCCGCATACTGAAAGGTTCAAACATCATAATCTGGTTCTGTCTGGCCCCGTGTAAAGACGGGTTTGGCATTTTCAATTGTTTCTGTAAACATGTGTGTTTATTTTCACATCTTTTCCTGCTCTCAGCGGCAGCTAAATGGATGTTTGCAGTAGCAACTGGGACTGCAGACTATTGCCTCATACTGAAACAAGTCTGTTTGTCAGTCTGTGTGGTGTGACTATTACATATGCATGGTCAGCAGCTGCAGATTTAACACAACTGACCTCAGTTACATGGAGCAATTAGCCACATGCAAAGAAAAATAACAACAAAATATGTCATCTGTGCCTTACCATGAAGTATACGCCTGTTAGTGCAATGGGACATTTCATCAGACTGTCCACATCACATGCTATAAATCCATAAAGAAAACTTCAAATGAGCCCACTGAGAAACTGGGACAAAGCCTCACCTTGGGGAAGCAATAAAACAGTTCAAAGTCTCAGCAATACAGTATCAATAAATTAGGGCTCAGTCTGGACTGTAACTGTTCATGCCACCGCATGCAGAGGTTTCACACCAGGCTCTTGCCTTGAGTAAAACTAAATATTCCCACTTCTGTTGTTTGTCCACTTTTTGTTTCACTTCTTTATCCAACTTTTTTTATTCAAATAAAGGAATTTATGAAGCCAGATAAGGTGTTTCACTGCAGTTGGCCCAACCTGTAGCACCTCTGAACTCTGCTAACTTGACCGTGCAAAGAAAGAAAGAAAGGAAAAAAAGACTATACTACACTGTAAGTAAATATACCTGCACTATAAATAAATGCAAGAACAACTATTGTAAAAGGTTAAGGTAACTCCCGCATAGCATGGATTGTTGGTGTGAAGAAATACTTTATTAATAGAAACTAGCGGGTGTGGACAAAAAAAGGCATATGATGCGTAAAATGTTCACCATTTTACACCATTTAATTTTACCTCGTTTATTGATATAAGCAGGATTTGCCTCAACTATCTAATTACTAATGGATAGTTTTTTAAAAAAACAAAACAAAAAACTTCCTTTAGTACAATGATCGGTGATTGTCAAGGTACCTGTCGCACCTTTCATTTCCTCAACGACCCAATTTCACCAAAATCGAACCATTCAATACAAACAGCGCCGCACACTAAAAGTTACACAGTCCCCAATAAATATGAACCCATGTACTTTTCCGTACTTACATCCAGTTTTCTCCGTCAGGTCCTGGTACTTATTTGCGGCGCGCGTCTGCGAAGCTCCCATCACTGCTGTTCCACCGGTGCGTAAAGGCGCACAAGCTGGTTCGACTGGATAAACTTTTCCGTGCTGCTGCTGCTTTATCGCGCTGCTATCGGCGGCTCAGTGCAACTGTAGTCTGCTGCAGGCGGCCTGGAAACATCTGGCATCCTCAAGGTCCTAAATCCATACAGCTTATGGATAAATTACCTGCTGCCTTCCTGTTTCCCGTCAGTGGACTTTCTGCAGTGAATAGTGGTTAGTATTGTGCATTACAACAATAAAGCAATGCATACACTCACTTGGTGTGCAAAATAAGTCAGAGAGGAACTACTAAAACTTGAAACGCTTTATTTTTTTCTTTTTAGTTTCCTCAAAGCTCAGAGTCATTTCTGTTTCAAGTCACTGGTGTCCTTATTGGTTCGTCTAGTTTTTCCATTAAAGACACTGATGAGCCATGGCATCCTACACATTTCACTTGTAAATATACAGAAAAAAAAAATATCTAGAAATGTGAAAGTTAGATTTTCGTAAGTGCATGAAACTTGGTTAAAAGATGGGGAATAAAAGTTAATTTACAAAGTGTTTTCTTTATAGTCTTTCGTGTGGCACTGCACCTGGGGGTTAGGGTATATGCTTTGTAGACTGGTGCTGGATGCAGGGGGTTGTGGGTAAAGGAGCATTCCTTGGTTTTAGGCAAAGGGGGGATTTACAGCACCTGGATACTCATCCTGAATTTACTCGTCCACTTAACTGTTTATTCCAAATGTGTTTTCTTCTTCTTCATGGTGTATACTAATGCGTGATTCTGAGTTTGAATACTTTTTCAGGCTTGTCACTGGATTTGAAGATGTCTTCCCCAACAAGCATCATATCATTCTATAGTTTGAACTTTTTTTTTTTTCCGCAACAAATACATTGTGGTATTTGGATATGTGTATCAAAGCAACAACAATAACAATACTGTTTTTTTTTTTCTAAACAAAAGAACCTCTCTGATACACACGACCTAGACTTGAATAAGTGCAACAAAGCAGCAGCTAAGTGGATTGTGAATTGAGAATGGGTGACCAGTAGTTGGTTAGTAGTAGTTGGACGACAAAGCGCCAGATACAGCTCCTTGCTACATGGACATGGCTTGGTGGCTGTTTTGGTCTGTGGCAGGAGCCTCCTCTTGGTTCGCAGAGCCAGGCGTCAGTCTGTGGTAGAGCTCCTGCACTGTACCCAGGGTTTCATCCATGTCCTCTGGGTATCGTGTCTGCAGTTCTTCATTGGCAACATAGTGGGTGTCAGCGAACTCGGAGAAGTAGCGACCGACCTCTGGGTGGCCAATCTCCAAGGGCGCTGAGTGGGGCTCCAGGTTTTCTGAGGAATGACAACAATTAATGTAAATTTAAATAGGGTAGACACCAATTAAACTGAGGTAAAGAAAGAGAATTTTAACTAAAAACTGTCCCTCGATGATGAACATACACTTGTGACCTAAAGTTTCCATACACTTCTAAAGACCCCGTATAGCATGTATGGCAGTCTTGAGCTTCCAATGATTCCTATAAATCTTAATTTTGTACAAATGAAATGATTGAAACAAGTCTTTGTCACAAAACAATCATGCATTTTTGGTTCTTTTAGAGATTTATTATAGGTCTTCTGGAATACAACAAAATCTGCTGGTTCAAAAATATACATCCAGCAATTTAAATGAATAGTTTTGGTGATGTAGAGCGATGTGGTAATAGAATTCTCTTAGCCTCATGTCCTCTAAACCTATTGTGAGTGATTATGATTGACTACAGCTGGTGACTCCTCAGAGTCAATTTAAACAGGGCTCACTTGATACACTCAGACTCAAACACAAACAGTGGGAAAAACAAAGGTGAAAAGCAAATGATTGACTTGAACAAGCCAGGAAAATCACCTGGAGTCATTGACAAAGAAGCTGCAGATCCCAAAATCAACTGTTCAAACAAATAGTTTTTAGGCATAAAGTGCAAGGTACAGTTGTGTCACGAACACCATCAGGAAGAAAACACAAACTATCAGAGACAACTAGCCATTATGGTCAAGAGTCAACCAAAAATCACCAAAAAGCAGGTCTGCAATGAATTAGAAGCCGTCAGTGTCCACAGTGTTTTACATCAACGTGGGCTGAGAGGCTGCCATGCAAGAAGGAAGTTCTTCTTCTAGAAGCATTACATGGACAAAGGTCTTCTAGAGAAAAGTTCTGTGGTCAAATGAAACAAAAAAATGTACATCTTTTTGGCCGCAATGAGCAGAAATATGATTGAAGGAGAGAAGGTGACGAGTTTAACCTCAATAACAACAAAAACCTACAGTTAAGCATGGTGGTGGCAGTATTATGGTCTTAAGCTGTTTTGCTGCCAGTGGAACTTGTGGTGACACAAATGGAAATTATGAAGAAGGAGGATTACCTTTACATTCAGGAAAACCTAAAATCATCAGCCAGAAGGTTGGGTCTACAAGGCAGGTAGGTGTTTCAACAAGCCAGTGACATCAAACACATCAAAAGAATGAAGAAATGGCTAAATCAGGCTATAATTAAGGTTTTAGACTGGTGTCCCCAAAGTCCTGACTTAAACCCAACTGAAAAACTGTGGACTATAATGAAGTGTTATGATCCAATGGTCTTTGTGAAAAGTCTATGAGTTAATGCTGTAAATGTCCATTACCTCTGCTGAACCTTGTGAGTGTGAGATAAGGACAAGCTGTTTTTAGTGGGTAGTCAAAACACCACGAGAACTGTGCCTATTCTCATCCATTTGTGGGAGGTTGTTTTCTGTTTTCTCTTCACTGTCTGTATGTATGAATCGATGCTTCATGCTTTCAGTCGGTCACTTGTTCAGACTCTGTACTGTACATGTTGGCTCCTTGCTGCAAGTAAAGCTTTGTTTTGACTTGAGAGACGACTGTGTGCTGATTTGGAGCAGTTAGGACGCCACTGAAGAGTTTTCCTAACATGAAGAAACAGGTGTGTCAGAAAGAAACCAAATTTAGTTGAATTGCACCAACTGTGAAGAAGAGCGGTCAAAGATACAACTAGAAGCATGTGGACAGCGACCAGAAGCACCCAGTAAATGTGGAAATGGCCAGTGGATGTTTAACTAAATATTAGCATTGCTGTATGTTTACTTTTTGACCCAGCGGATTGTCATATTTCCAGAAGACCTATAATAAGTCTATAAAGGAACAAAAAGGCATGATTGTTTTTCGTGACAAAGATTTATGTGTTTCACAATTAAATTCAACTGTACATCCAAAACCAAGTCATAAAGTCTACTCTCACATCAAAAAGTTTAGCTTATCGAGAAGATGTCAAACGTAATTTATTCTGGCATCACAGCTTCATGCCATGTCAGCTGCTGCAAAGCAGACTGAGCAGCAGATAAAAGCCCAGGTTGATCAATAAAAATCCACCTCAAGGTTTGTAGAGACCGGAGTCGGCAGGTGAATGCTGAGGTGGTGCAGAGAGCAGAGATAACACGTACAAACAATGAAAGCTGTGTCGCAGCAGCAGCAGCAAACTCAGCGGCAAAGTGAGTGAGTAAGCACAGGGGAATAGGCGAGTCAGGCTATTAGGGACTACTGGCTTTCTAAAGAAAATCCTCCCCCCTCCACCACCAAAAAAAAATAAAATAAGTGATGCAGCACCAATGAAGTGTTGCCTTGAGAAAGTTTGAAGGGTTTGCTTCACTTCCAGCATAGACAATGATCAGTCTTACTAGTGTGTTAACTGGAACTATTTCTGGATCAACACCTCATGTTTTAGTACACAGTATGAACCCTACATTAAACATTTCTGTTATTTGCTGGATTTTTTTTTGTGGTCTTAGCAACCAGCAGTTTCCTTATATTTGGTAAATTAAAGTTTGAGTTTTTAAAGAGACATTATATATATTGTGAGAAATGTTGCTGGTTTTTTGATGCTTATGTTGCATTTGGTTTTTCTCTCCAATAATTAGCAATAGCATGCATGTCAACATACATGACATCCACCTGTCTTTTTTTTTTTGCCTTTCTGTAAAATTAAATAAACATAAATATGAACTTTTTGACTTTGAAAGAAAAAAAAAAACAATCTGGGTCTGGCTATTTTACTTTATTTCCTACTGGGTGATACGTAGAGAGTGGTATTCATACCCTGTGCTGCGTAGCGACATGTTCCGTCCTGTACGAGGACATTGTAGAAAGGCTGGTTAGCCCCGTTGGACAGCTGGTGGACCCTCATGGTGGTGATCCACTCCTGGCTCATGGTGCATTTGGGGTCCCAGCCGTAGATCACACAGTTATACCCTGACCTGGTGGAGGAGGTGGAACAAAATAGACATGCTCGAGCATGTAGGAAGACAACGCAGGATGGATCTTTACAGGAAGGGTTTCACATCTTGGCTTGACCTACCTCTTGTGTTTCATAATAAGGCCGACTGAATACTGGACCTCCAGGTGTTCTGGAGCACTTCGCCTCTTCACTTCAGGAGTTACTGGATGTTTCTTGTGCTGGATGTGCTCCAGCGTGTGCTGCACCAAGTAACCCACTGCCCCGTGCTGGGAGGGATCCAGTGCCTGAATGTGCTGTAGGATGTCCAGCACCTGGGATCAAGAACAAACATCAATGTGCAATGTAGTTAGGTGAAATTTGTGACCTCCGAGTGCAGTCGTCCTATGCAACAATGCAGCATCTTACATATTAAACTACTGTGCAAGAGCAGTATAACAGTCAGCGCTTTATAATGGCTGTTATTCAATATGAAGTGAACTTCAGAATCAACTTTATTGGCCAAGTTTGTACATGCTAACAAGGAATTTGACTCTGGTGAATCTTAGCTCTCTGTGTACAGTAATCAGAAAAACTACTAAAAATAAGGTAAAAGTTGAGGAGAGGTGTGGTACATTTAAAGTAGTGCAGATATGCACAGGAGTGGGATATTGCACAGTGGTTCCTGAGTCTGTGTGACTAGTAAGAGTTCATCAGGTAACAGCCTGGGGGAAGAGACTGTCTCTGTGCCTGGTGGTTTTGGTGAAATTAATTCAATCTGAGAATCTGGAAAACACACTAAAAACATAATTTGCGGGGACACACACAACACCGGTAGAGTTTCAGTTTAATAGCTCTGTTGTGACTGGGAAAAATGTGATTTCTTCCCAACAGCGGATTGTGTATCCTGACCTTTTCTGGCCAGATTCCCAGGTGGAAGTAGAGCCGTGCCTGCAGCAGCAAGTATTGCACGTTGTCTGGGTTGATAGTGAGGTAGAGGTCCAGCGAGTCTCTCAGCAGCTGGTAGGATTTCTCATTGCCCTCCCTGAAAAGTAACCACACAGTGCAGGTAATATAACTCAAATAGAAGATAGCATTAATTTATTCATTTCATTCTGGCAAGCCATCAAATGTATTCTAAATCATTTATTCAGTTTCGAGACCGTTTTGATCTCTGTGATGCTAGAAGGCACTCTGCAGTCTTGTCAGATGACACGACTAAATTAAAATGGTATTACTTTGGGGAAAAGCAGTTCTTGTGGGAAAAAAATAATAATAATCCATCGCTTCTTTAATAATAACCAGTCCCATGGCAGAAATTTGCATCCATCTATCATTCGTCTACCAGCCCTCTCCTGTGGAAGAGACTCTGCAGTGTGAGCAGCCAGGTGTTCAGTTTGTCTTACCCTCTCTTGCCGATGTTGAGCAGGTTCCCCACCATCCTGAGCAGCACCTCCGTGGTGCTGATGGCACTGTAGTAATCTGCCGTCACCTGGTGGCCAATGAGGTACTCGCACTCCTTTGCCGTCAGCTGCTTGCCTTTGCCAAAGGCATCAATGTAGACAAAGTCGTAGATGTCTTCACTCCTGCAGGGATAAAGTTGAATGAATTCACAAACTGCACCACCGGTTCCAGCTATATACTTTCAAAAAAATGGAATAAATAAAGAAGAAATAGTATAGACTATTATGAATACTAAAGCGAGAGAAGATTTTTGCCTTCCCTGAGTGCAACATGTTGTTTGGCTGTGGATGAGGTTGGGAAATGTGTGTGTACGTGCTCCTGTGTGTTTGTGTTTGTGATAGTTTTTGAGCTTTTAAAACTCCCGGGCACATATTTTCAAGACACTCCTCTAAAAAGTCTGGTCTAACTACTGCAGCTCCATTTCACATCTCTTTCGTGCAATTGTCACTGTACATCATTCGTGTCTATTGTTGGTAAATGTCTCAAGGGGATAGAAGTCAATTCATCTGACCAATTATTGGCCAAGGTAACTTTATAGAAAAAAACAGTAACATGGCAAAACCTAAATCCTTGATAAAAACAATGAAGTGGCTTTGAAATTCAATGGAATTGTGACAATCCTGTGTGGAAGGTTTGTGCAACTCCTGAAGACACACTACATTACCCAGGACAATGAAAGTAAATGTGGTTCATCACAAATATGCAAAGTAAAAACTTGTATCAAGACACTTGACTGCTATCTTCCTAGTACAACAAACTACTTGAATGATGGCTTAAATTGTAGGTTATGTTCCCATGGAAATAAAAGATTTAAATGTTTAAGCAGTACCCTCTTGGTTTCTGGCACCAGCGCAGCAGGAAGTGATTGGGAAAATTGACAGGCTCCAGCTGAAGACCCAGTTTGCGGGCCAACGTCATGTAGAGAACAGAGAGGCTTATGGGAATGCCTGTGTGGCGTAGTAGCACCTAAATAGAAAACAAAGAAGTTAAATCCAAAATGAAATGTATTATGAAATTATTGAAAAGCTTGCAACTTATAAGGCACATAATATTCTGGATGGCAGACCTGGTGGATGTAGGAGTTGAGGGGGTTGTAGTAGTCACACTCATTGCCTTTGTATTGAAGCTGCTCATACAGGACAGAGTTCAGCGCACACACCACCTGCCTCTGCAGCTCAAAGTCCTCCACGACAGAGCAGTTACCTACACAACACACAAGAAATGAAACTTCATCACAACTTTGCCTGAAAGGGAAAATATAGATTTTGTGCAGCTGACATCTTTTCCCAAGAGATTTACTGTTATTGACTTTTCCCAGACTGCAGTGGAAGTGGAAGCCCAAGCCTTGGGGCTTTTAGTGTCTGGTGTTGATGAATCTTGTTGAAAAAAATAAAAATAAAAATAGCTGGAGAGAAAAACAAAAGTCCTAAAAAGACAACTGTTTCTTTTCAAGTCTTGTGAGGCTTTGAAAACCCACCTTGAGCGATGCGCAGGCTGGGGTGAGACGGGTTCTTGATTCTCAGCATCTTCTTCACTTTTTCTGTGATCTCATCCAACTGGGCTGATATGCTGTCCAGGGTGACGTCAGCCAGAGGGTTACAATACTGGTCCACCAGTACAGCACCTACAGAAGGAAAAAAGAGAAGGAAAGCATAAAGGGAAAGCTGTAAGTTAAATGGCATAATCGTGCTCTTATCACCACAAACAATATAATAATAAGCACTGAATACGAATAACATGAACACTGGAGATGTATAAGGCCACATAATGCACGGAGAACACTGAGTGACTCACCTTCTAAAGCTGACTGCTGCTCTGCAGGCTGCTCCAGGAAGGTCTTCAGACTCCTCAAGATGTTCTGCTGTCTCAGGAAGTAAAGGATTTTCTTTGCATAGTACTTCAGTGTCAAGCTTTTCCTAATGACGGGTGGAGAAGAGAAGAGAGACGTACGGTAAACAGTCGAGGTAATGCATCAAGAGTTTCATAATCCATGAAAGGATTAACATGAGAATAGACACTCAAACCCATGAATGACTGCACAATGTAGTTTGTGGGCTGCTCTCACCTCTTGTCTGAGTTGAGTATGAAGAGGAGCTCATCTTCACAGAAGTGCTCTGGCATCCCAAGTGATTCAATCTCTGCAAAGCTGTCTCCCAGCACCTGGCCAACGCAAGGCTGAGTTACAGATCTCTGGGTTAGTTTGGAACAAAGAAAAGACACTCTGTCTTGCACCCACACACAGACCACTCACACACACACAAACACAAATAACTGTAATTTTTTCTTATTCAAACTGCGCATCTGTGCAGGAAAATTTGAAACTATTGCAGCCAAATGCTTTTGCAATTCCATTTCATCTATTTAACGAATGTAACCATGTTTGCATTATTGATAATGTATTCTTGATTACTTACGACTTCTGTGAAGAATCTCTTTGAGATGGATTCCACGGTCCTTCGTATTTGTATACCAACTCTGTGGCGCGTTTTGTATTCTCTGAGCCAGTCGCAGCTCTCATTCTGACGGTAAAACCTCTGCAGTCTTGGCCATCTGTTGATGAAGTGCAGTAAAATTTGTGTTATTTCAGAAACACTCATGGGAACATCCATCAGATTAGCAGTCTATTATCTGAAGCTGCACATATTAAGTCTCATTTCCTGCCCCCCCCTCCATTCTTGTTGCATACGTGGTTTCCTCTTTGCTAAAAAGAGAAAAGAGTGGAGCTCACTGCCAAGTGAGTCAGGAGGAGGGCTTAGCCTTTGCCAATAGCTGCACTCTTCTGCAGTTCACAAGCTACACGTAGCCCAACATTCAAGGTCACACAGATCTGTTTATGGATGCTGTGGTGAAAACAAAACATAAATCGCAGCTTGTCGCGTACATAAACGCTAAGATTTGCAGGATTCGTAGTTGTCTGCAGAATAGAAGGTTGCCACCGGCCCTGGCGTAATGATGAATTTGGTGCATCAGCAGAATGTCATCGGCTGACAGCTGCCTGTGAGTTCGCATTAAACGAACCCACCCTCGGGAAGAGCGATTCAGGGCTCTTAACACGGCAACTGTACAAAGAATAAGGATATTTCTTTGGGTAGATACAACTGAAAAAAAAACAATAGAACCCAACGCTCCGCGGAAATACCACCAAAAAGAAAAATCATAGCACCTGAGTTTGTACTGGTGTCCCCAGACCTTTCCCCTTCCGTGGCAGACGTCGTGTAGCCGCTTGCAGCAGCAGGAAACGTTACAAACGTCGACATGTTTGAGGACGGGGAAGCACAGGATGTGTTCGAGCAACTCGGTCGGCAGGTCGGTGAGTTTTTTAGTCTGGGGCTCGGAAATAATCCCATTTAGACTTGGCTGCTCCTCTCCGGCTACAGACGTCGCCATCTTTACTGTTTACCCCGATTACCTCATTGCTTTGGCGCCGCCCCTTTATGGCGCAGGGGGCCGGGCTAGGGGCGGGGCTTGTGGCTATGATTGGCTGTTCAGACCAGAGGAAAGGAGAAAGCGCTGTCGCCTTCAGGATCCCCGGGAACTTTATATAGACAACAGATAACCGGCAAAGAAGAGTGTCAGATCATAAACAATCAGAAGGAACTGTGTATACAATGGTTGATTTCTTTTACAGGAAAGCAATCTAAAATAAAAAGCGGCTGAATTTGCTTATTCTTTTATGGATTTTTTTGGAGTCGGCTTAGGAATTCAAAAAGAGCAACCGTTTTTTTATGTTGCTTTTTAAAATCATTTTACCTCTAAAATGTCAAAACAAATTGCAAAAAATGTTCAATAAACTTTCCTCATGGCCTAAGGCGATGACATATTTCTTGTTTTGTGTCAGATCTCAAACAACCAAAAGAAACTATGTTTTTTAGGCACTTCATATGTTTTACAGACAATTAAAATGAAAAGCACCTGAACAGCTGAACTTAATGCATTTTGGAGTTAGCTTATAAATTCAAAACGGGCAGAAGACTGTCTAGTTTCCAGACCTCAACTAAATCTTCCTGTCAGTTCCTATGTTAAAAAATATATTTTGCCTTTAAAATATCAGAAAATGATGGAAAATGTTGTTAAATTTTGTTAGGGCAACATTCTGGGCTGCACCTGAACGCAGCATCGCAGCTAACTGCTGTCAAACGGTTGGCAGCAGTAAGCTTGCTCGTCCACTGCATAGTTTACATGTTGAAACGTGTTTTAAAGTTTACACAAGGGTTTTATTAGTTGAATAATTTCTTGGACACGCAGATGTATTTGACTAAAGTGTATAAACATGTGTAAATGTGGCGCAAAAACAACGACGTACAGTGAATACAGTTTTTTTTCTTCTTTTTTTAAATTTAAGCTAGCTTCCGTTAGCAGCCAGTCCAGGACACTGCGGTGTATTCACCTGCCGAAGGTATTTTTTTTTCTTCAGTAGGTAAAACTACAAAAAGAAAGACCATAAGTACACAATGTATGAGCCATTCAATAACCATTAATATATCAGTGGAAGTTTTATGTAAACTTTTTGATGGAGTTAAGCATCTTTCCGCTGAAAGATGAAAAGTGACGTTCACACCTGTGCGTCTGTTTTGATGCTTCGCCAAAATGACTCATCTTTCGTCTCCGCCTTGGAGTGAATAATTTAGATAAAATGACTCGACGGAGCGCTCAGTTTTGCAGGATAGTGGTAGGAACGAACTTGGAATCGTTGAATTGCTAGTTTATGTGCTTTTCGCCATGGCAGAGTCCACAGTGCGGACTAGGAACACCACTTCGTTGTTGGGAAAGCGAGGCGTCTACACGGTCTGTGTCAAGACTGAGGAGTCAGAGCTGGAGTTCCTCTACAAGGTATGTGTCTCAGAACACCAGCTCAATTTATTTCAAACAAGCTCTGGGCATTTGCAGTCAATCTAGCATCAATAACAAGTACATACAAGCCTTTCTGCTAACTGTTGTCATGCAGCTGCAATCTAACCGTAAAGTACAGCTGAGTGTGGATGGCAGCGCCTCATAATGTGCACGATTTAGACTTTTCTACACTAGATGGCAGCAAATAACTGTGCACACACGCAGCTGGTTTAGTGAATGTGCTCTACAGGAGACCAAATCTGGTCTAATTCATCTCTGTCTTATGCAGCAATGAAATCCGACAGATTTTGACACAGCAGTCTGGGATACACTGAAATGCATCTACCTAAAGTGTGAATTAAAAAAAAAGATTTATGCTGGTTTTATCATTGTTTTTGTTCTTGCAGTGTTTTTGGTTCATCTTATGACTTGATTCGTGATATATCAGTACTGAAAGGCATCAAATTTCCTCGCAGACACCATGCTTGCTATTTAAAAGGGAGGAACCCCACCAAAATCTGCCACAGCAGCATAATGTTAGTTGCAGGTCTCCATTATTTGCGCTGACATGGTGATTGCTTCAATTATGGGTTTTAGTAAATAGTATTTAGCCAGAATTGGCCACACAAACAGAGTAGTCATTCGGCCTTGCGTAGGAATTCTTGATTTGGCCCGGGCTGCCCTCCATGCTGCAGTTTATATCCTTGAGTCTTGCAATCTTTGGCTCAGTTTTTTCATGCCAACCTTGAATGCACTTGACAGTAGCTTGCCCCCTGAGTTAGCACAGAGGCTAGAGATGAAAGCTATCTAAATTGGATATCGCCTGATATGCCTCAATCATAGTTCTCAGCTGGAGGAGAACATGTGTGGTTGCCTGCTATGAACCAGGAGGTGATGATAGAAATGGCCTCATGTCTTCATTCAGAAGACGCAGCACTTATGATTGGCTTTCATAAATTTAAACCTACCGAGACATACGTTTCTTTAGAATAAGCACTCTCAATCTGACAAATTTTTAAGCGTTTCTCCTTTGACAAAATATAAGACTAAATCAATTCTGTTTTTCAGGACTCGTCTAAGGCGAAACTCTGTCTTCAAAGCGTGGGCCTCCTTCTGGGACTGAGACAGACGTGGTTCTTTGGGCTCCAGTACAGCATCAACAACACAGTTTTCTGGCTAAACCCGAACCGGACGGTGATTCTCATGTTATACTTGTCACAAGCCATGTAAAGCGTTGTTAGAACTGAGTCCTTAGCTGAGCAAAGTGCTGACGCTTTTGGTTTATTGCTGCAGTTTCGGCGTCAGGGAGTGCCAATGAAGGAGCCAATCACCTTTCGACTCGTGATCATGTTTTATCCTGAAAATGTTGAGCTGGAGATACTGGAAGACGTCACGCAGCGTTTATTCTTCCTGCAGGTAAAAATACATCCTACTGACCTGCTGCTTTGTCACTGTGCTTACATTTGGAATGTACACCTTACGATTCAGAACTTATTTGGTCTAAGCATTAAAAGATTTTAACAAATTGCTTCTGGATTTATTACTGGGATACATTTAGCTGCTGTGTCTTATCTGTGGCTTCCTTACTATTCCAATCCAGTGCCAGCGGGGGGCACGCGCCCACGGACTTTCTCTTCTTAAACTGTCGAACAGAGCACTCTGTAATATACTTTTTTTTTTTTTCCCCCCCCATTGTCCCGGTCTGATTGTGTGCAGCCATGTGGAATCAATGCACAACATATTACTGCTGCCCTTTCTATCCACTTAATACTCTCTGGGGAATTCCTGCAGAACCTGCCACACCAGTCCCCCTCGCAAGAGATGAGATTTGTAACTGTGCTCTCATCGTCCAGTGCCACCAGCCACATTTATCAATTACCAATTAGGCTTTAAGGGCTAAGTTATTGGCCCAGTTAATGACATACTCTCTATGGGATACTCGTCCCCCATAGCACTCCCATCATATCCAGCCCATTGTGCTGGTTTAGTTATATGGCTTTAGACTGCAGTGCTCTTGTGTTCCCCAACATTTGGATAGAGCCACTTATCTGCTTAAGGGATATAAAATGTCTCTCTGTGTCTCTAATCCATTTAAAGGTAGTTGAAGTAATTTATTTATTTCAAAGGGGAACCTTGCTAAAGAAAAAAAAAAAAAGAAGAAGAAGAGACTACAGCCGGCAAATTACTCAACAGTTAAGGCAGCACACGGCTACAAGGAGAGAAGAATACAAATGCGTAGAGCCTCACCTCGCCTGTCTTCTTATTACTTTGCTCTCATTAATTCCCATAATGTCAGGAGCCGGCCTCTGTTCAGATAGTGTCACAGGCATGACAGCTGGATTAGCGCTTATCAGAAATGATCGCCGACCCGGATACAAACACACTCGCACTGCTCACACAATGTGGGCCACTTACACAAACAGACACATGCACATCTCTGTCACTTCAGCTTCCAAATCGTAGCACAGTCTCATTTGTAAACTGGAGTGCGGCTTCAGGCCTCTTGCCGTGATTAGGGGCTGTCACCTCTGGCTCCACACCTTTGTTAGTTCAAAACAAGAGAAGACAGCATGACTGGCTTTGCAAATGATAAGGTTTGAAGCATTAAATTGCCAGCTTATATAACTACCGCAGAAGCATGTTTGCACCACCTAACCTTACAATCCGGCTTTGTGCTCCATATGTAGTTATGCAAGTTTGCGATTCAATTAGTTTGACAGCTGGAGTTCGGATTGTGACACCTGGTGAAAAGCGGCACTTTAATCTGCGGGGAGCTTGTTATAGGGGGTTGGCAGCCATTTTAAGAATTCATGTTATTACTGGGGATCCATGACAGTTAAGTCAACACATGTAAACATGCACCAGTGTTTCCTCAGGCTACAAACTGCAAACCTAAACCTTGAGTTTGCCATTCTTAGCGGCTGGGGCGAGCACAAAATCCACTATCCTGGGGATGCAGAAATAACAAACTATAAAAATGGGCGTTGTTCTCCATTAATTACCATTTGCTGCTTTTTCTCAGACTTTCTGTCGTATCATTATGGTCTCCTGACCAGCAAGCCGATATTCTTGGAGCAGCTTAATGATCATGTGAAATGCTGTTGGTTAAGGTGCATAGTTCCCGGCTTACTGTCTAATAGGTCCCCATGTGACTATAATGTTTAAGTTTTACAATATTTATGTGGCACAGTTTGCCCGGTTTCCAGACCTCTCTAAAATGAGCAACTACCAGGGAGTGTAGCAGCAGAGGGTAGAAGTTTAGTTACCCAGTTTGAGTATTACACAGTCAAGTGAGAACACGAATACATCCCATGGAAACTGTTGAGGTTTGTCAGCATATTTCAAGCAAACACATGATCTTTTTGAAAACACTGCCTGCATATTAAGTTAAAATTTTAAACAAATGACATGAAGTGCACATTCTTCAAGCGGCTGTCACAATTTAAATAAAGAAAAATAGTCACATGGAAAAAGTTTGCGTATTTATCAAACAGTCAAACCTTAAAATCTGGGGTTCCAGATTAGGTGTCATGTTCAGACTTGGACCTGGTGTCCTCCGTGCTGCTAAGGTGTCATTCAGAAAAGGTCTAGCAAGAGATTCAAAATATCTTCAAATTATTTGAAATAAAAATATTCCACTGTAAGGAAATTTGTCTACAAGTGGTATAGATTTGAAACTACTGCAAAGTTGTTCAGGACTCGTTTTGGAAATGCACTCAACGAGCACACTGTTTGACGCAAAATGAAGTTTTAGAGAAATCTCATCACAGGACCTGCAGATATCTCTGCAGCTATTCACGGCTAATGCATGTGTCTATAATCAGTAAGTGATTGCACAAATTGGATCTGCACGGGAGGTGCAGAACAATGCCCCCCTATACAGGAGAAGAACCTCCTAAAAAATGTGACACATGGTGGAAAAGTGAACGTTTGGGGTTATTTTACTGCCTCAGGGACTGAGCAGCTTGCAGTCATTGATTCAGCTGTGAATCCTGCATCATATCAAAGAGTTCTTAAAGATAACGTGAGGCCATCTGTCCGAAAGTTGAACCAGAAGTAGACCATTAAACAGAAGATTCATTCTGAGCACAACTGCAAATTCACCAAGGAAGCCTCAAAAGAAGAAATAGTTTAGAGAGTTTTAGAATGGACTATCTAAAGCTCAGATTTGAGTCCCTTTTCAAATCCCCCCCATAGGGGATGTGAAGCAGCCGTACGTGCAAAAAAACCTAACAAAAAAACCCCATATATCTTGCAGTTGAAGCAACTTTGCTAGAAGAGTTGTCAAAACTTACAGCCTACAAGAAGTTACTTGTGCTAATGGATACTAGCTCCCTAAGCCAAGGGGGTTCTTGTTTTGTACCAGAGAAATATTATATCTATTGACATTTTTGATGTATAAACTTGTTGTGCATTTTAAATATATCGCATACCTGTCGTCACAGTATCAAAGTCTATCAAACGTTTCCTGTCAAAATCTATCAACAAAGACGACAATGTCCATCAAGACGATAAAAACTTGAATTTTTGTCGGCTGAAAATTGGTACCAGAACAGTTTTTTTCAGGGTTTTTTTTTTTGTTGTTGTTTTAGCTGAATATGTTTCCCATATTTGTCAGACTGGGATTCGGGGAATACAGTTCTGGCTGTCAAAGCGCAGCTGTCAGAAAGTTGCATTTCCCCCACACTGTCACTCTCCTCTCATAAGTTCTATTCCCTTGTGTAGGAGTCAAGTTAGATCAGCTGTCAATATGATTCTGGTCGTGGATCTCTCAGTGTCATTTTGCTCCTCTTGTAGAAATCAATCTAAATGGGGAATAACACTCAAAACATACTTTGTAATACAGAAGATACACCAGCTTGTCTTCATTGCTTTTACAGCACTGAAGATGTGAATGTCACAGAATATTAGTGCTGTTAGTTCTGAAGTTCATTTTTGTGTTAGAAGAGGTGAAGAGGACTTTCTTATTCCGGTGGTTACATGTTTTAATGCTGATTATTTCTGGTAACTCCTCAGGTGAAGAGGATGATCCTCGAGGAAGAGATTTACTGTCCTCCTGAGGTGTCTGTGCTCTTGGCCTCCTACGCCATCCATGCTGAGGTTAGTGCTCTTTTTAGATTTTATTTATTTATAAGTTATTTCCAAACACGATCTGTACATCCATCTTTTCATCTGTCTATCCTTTAATGATTTATTCATCCTTACTTTAAAATCTGCATGGCCAAATGGCAACAACTTCTAAAACACTTCAAACATATTTTTAAATTATTGAACTCGTGAGGTGCTAAATCCACCATCATGGTGTGGGGGTGCCTACTATAAAAGGTTACTTTCCCTAACTGCACTCAGTGATTTAAAGAAAAACAATGTAGACACAGCAATTCTAGATGCTTTGACCAGATTTTTGAGGCTCACAATGAACGAGTGTCATACTTAAAAAGTTTTAAAGGAACCACAGACAGTATGTAAAAGTCGCTGGACTTTTTGAGCGAGTGGTAAATCTGACTCAGAACTCGAGGACAATACGCATGCCCACACGGTACTGACTTGTCAATAACCATCTAAAATCCTGCTTGACTATCTATTTTACTCAAAATGGGACCATAGTTTACAAGATTAGCATCATGGTGTTTGTAAATAGACTTGAAACTAATAATTGAGACCATTCACTCGTTAGAAAAAAGTTTGCTGAGATAAAATATCAAGAGAGAAGTTGCGCCACTTTCTCATAGGCTTCTGTGCAGTCAGACTTCTTTATGCAACGAGATGAGTCGCCACCTGCTGGCCAGAAGAAAGAATGCAGGATTAAGTCGCTTGCACATTGACTTCACTTTTAAGAACCTTTTATATACAATCCATTGACGCAACCACTGAGTTATTTTGTGGAGAAATAGCATTTACTTTGTTCCGCATCTGAAAAATATATTGTTACAGGATGTCTTTGTCTCTTTCACAACAGCACACAATGTCCATCACCGAAAAGTCACAAATCAGCTGCCATTGATCCAGATCTCAGTTCTCTGAGTTCCAAACAAAGACCAGAAGAGCACAAGTCAGAGTTTAACTTTGCTCATTTTGCTATTGATTTTTAAAATTCGTTTACTTTTTCATGATGCGCTACAGGGCCTTGGATGAAATGCCTTTAATGTACAAACCGGGAGCCCAGCTGTTCTGGAAGCAGCCTTTTAAGTAACTGTTTTAAAATTCAGAACAAACACTTCTGCTAAAGCACAGTTTTCCTTTTGGAGCAGCCGCCCAGCAGCGAAATATATTGTCACAATCCTATTTGATTAAAGTGAGAGCACACGAGCTACCGATGGGTGTGTGATCAAATAGTAGAGCATCCAGTTTGGTGGCCTCAGGATTGGATTTGTGCTTCTAGTCAGGGAAGAATGATGTGTTACCTCTGACTGCATGTTTAAAGCATCAGGAATAAGGGGGTAGGAGGAAACACCCTGCTGGAAAATCTTGTGTTTCCCCATTTGAAAGCGGTTTGTGTTTTGGAGTCTTCTTCAAAACCAGACGAGCATAACAGGCAGATTGTTGAAACGCCCGCAATTATGTGTGTGTTTTTACCATTTTATTGTTCTATTAATTGTTCAGATTCTCAGTTATGGTTGCGCGCTTGCAGTTAGAAGTACACAGGAGTGAGGAGCATATCTGGAGGAAGTGTGATGCATGCGTCAGGGGTCAGTTAAGGTATTTAATGCATCCGATCAAAAAGACCCTCTTATGTGAACACTCAGATAAATGGTTTTAATTAGACGGCAGGCTCGGAGATGTACGTTGGTATGAAACAGGGCTCCAGAGTGCGTTTTTGTTGGAACAATTTCTGCTTGACCACCTCAGATTTGCCTTAAATTTTTATAGCATGAAACATGGATATTTAAAATGG
>NW_007579060.1:185634-188856 GCF_000690725.1 Stegastes partitus | reverse complement strand
TTCTGTTGTAAATATGCGCTATACAAATAAAATTGAATTGAATTGAATAGTGGCGCCAAAACATGTGGTGAAAAATTTTGGGTGCTCAAAAACATTTTTCTGGTGCAAACAGTATAAAACGTTATTCTGGGTACCTGGTGAGGAGAGCAAGGCAAATGTGAGTGCAATCCATGCAGATCATTGCAGTTTCCCTCTGTAAGGTAAATGCGACTGTTTATTCTGATATCGATTTTATGTCCAGTCATCCAGCCCAGCTCAAAACTGACCTTTTTACTCTGGCTTTTACCAAGAGAATGTTTATGATTGTAATGATTTGTGCTGTATTGGTGTTATTTGTCATTATTGTTTTTCTTCAGGTTATATTCTTTTTTTTTTTGCTTATGTAAAATGTGTACATCTATCAGTGTCATTTCAGTGTTTTTATTAATCATAACACTTCATGAGCCCTATAAACTGCAGTATCCTGTGTGAAATACACTATACATACTTTTTTTTTTTTGATTTATTGGTGAGGATCAAGCAAGTTTCCTGTAGTCTATGGAAATGACTCCCCAGGAGAAAGCTTTGTTAATAAACCTAAAGCCATGTCAGTCGTTTTGCTTGAGGGATCCCAAGAACACGACGGGCAGACTGAGGTGCAGCCTTCTGACAGGCAGACAGGGTCTAGTGAGACTGGAGCTCTACCTCCAACATTTGGCCAACAGCCTTCCGAGGCTCGCGTATCCCATGCCAATTTAACAGACCTAGGTTAAAGGAGACTACGTGGTATCAAGAAAACTCAGCAAATCAGCTTGAGCCTCGTGCTCTCCGGTGTCAGCACCCTCAATCTGGAAACGGCGCAAAATCCGGGGCAGCAATCTGTTTTCATTTAATCAGCGATCTGCTTTGATTAGAGCCAGTATGACTAAATTGGTATTGTAAAGATTAGACAGGTACTTCTTTAATAGTGCAGCTGCTGAGAGGTTTTTGGCAGACTTTTTCCTCCTCCTTTTTCTCATCATGAGCTGTTTTTGTGCAGAACCGCTGTGCAGCCGGTGAAGTGGAGTATATCACACTGTGGGATCTACTTTGGTTCCCTGGCTCATCTTTAATCATGATTATGCCAGCCTGAAGATAGCAATAAGAAGAGAGGGAAGGCGTACTCCAAGACAGCTTTAATGTTTAAAGGAGAATTTTTTTGTATAATGTGAATCATCGCTCCGTTCAGGTGCGGGTAGTCACACACTGAATCTGTGTGTGTAATCCTTTTTACAGTGTGAGGGAGATAGAGCTGTATAATTCACAACAGACACAGTGGGACACCATAAAAGACACCATTACCTAGTATGAGTTGCAAAGAGTTCATGAATAGAGAGGATAACAGTTGTTATTGTAATTGTGGAGGAATTTGTGTGTGCAAAGGCTGTGACTAAATCCCTNCCACCATGAGAAGTCCCATTTTTAAGCACAAAATAACAAAAAGAATAATGCAGAGGTCCCCGACTAATATTTCCTGCTGAAAATGGGTCATTTGGCAAATTAAAAAATATCTCAGAAAGTATTTCAAGCTACAATTTCACAGATACCATTTTAAACATCCCTAGTTTATGATGAAAGAGCTTCAAGCAAATCAAAGATATTTGTGCAGAGGTCCACTGATGTTTTGAGATGGAATAACCCACATGCAACCAAAAATTTTCCAGAAATACCATTTTCATTGGTTTCACTGGTATACTCGACACTTAACGAGGCCTGTCTATTTGTGAATGTGTGCAGCATTGTATTTTTTCTCACCCATATTCTGCATTACATTGCAAACCAGCGATCTCCTGCTCTATAAGTTGCTGCATGTGATTCCTCACTATTCTCTGCTGCTCTGAGCGCTGAGTTTCTCTTTTCTCTTTACCTTACAATGTGAAGTGCTATGAGATGACATGTGTTGTAAAACGGTGCCGTATAAATAACACTGAATTGAATTCAAAGCTCCCTCTGGCTGCTCTTGCGCTTTGACTCGCAGGTCATTCTTAAGTTTGTGGCAGATCTGTAACACTGAGTCACTGCAGTTCGGTGCTTTATTTTAGTTTCAGGATAATTTGTGTACACGCTGAGTCATTTTCCTCATGAATGTTTTAATGTCCTTGATGCACTTTATTGCATTTTGATTATGGTGTTAGCTTTCCTGTTTCCTGCTGTCACACAGTGATCTTCCATCTCATTGGATATGCCGTCAGATCACTTTTTTGGTTTGGCGAGGGGTCAGCAGATGCTTTCATTCGGGAGAGCTAGACCAGTAGCCACCAGTAATTATAAATGCACTGCACCAGTCAGTTCTATACCCTCTGCTAGTCCCCTTCTGCCAGTGCTGCATCCATTGTCCATGCACTCTCTCAGCCCTTTTGTACTTTTCTCCCATCGGAGAAGAGCTGGAGCGGACAACTTATTTCATTGTGCTTTTTCCTTTATCATTTGTTATTGTCAAAATAAACTGAGATCATGTTGTGGAAATATTACACGGAGATTTTAGCTTCCTCTCTCCCCCAGAGAAGAAAAAGAATGACAGCCTATTTATGTCATGACAGCGAATGCTAACTCTTTTCCTATTGATTCGCTGTAACATTGTACCTTATCGTACAGCTTTCAAAACCATGTAAACGTCCAAGTCCTACATTCTTTAGATAGAACCTCTATCCATAGGTGAGAGAGGGCCATCTCCTTAGAACACGGGTGTCGAATCCTGGTTCTCGAGGGCTGCAATCCCAATGCATGTTTTAGATGCTTCCCTCTTCCAACACACCTGATTCAAATGATCAGGATCGTCATCAGGCTTCTGCAGAGCTTGATGATGAGCTGATCATTTGAATCAGGTGTGTTGGAAGAAGGGAAACATCTAAAACATGCAGGATTGCGGCCCTCGAGGACCAGGATTCGACACCCCTGCCTTAGAAGGACCTGTTGCCTCGGTTCCATTTCATAAGTTCCCCAAAGAGCCTTTTTTAGATTGAAACTCCAAACCTGACAGGACCTGAGATCTCTATATTTGATTCCTCTTGTACAATAGACACATCTAACAGCACAATAAGCAGTAGTCAACCTGTAACTCATAACAGCTAAGTTTCTCTCAGAATGATTAAACATATAAGCAGCAATCGCTACACACGATTAGCTGATTGACATATGAATAAATGATAATGTGGGAGCTAAAATTGATTTTACTTTCACAATCACCTCGAAGGCATCACGGTG
>NW_007579060.1:160949-182945 GCF_000690725.1 Stegastes partitus | reverse complement strand
GCTGAGGTCAAAACGATTATAATATGGTGTAACAATCTTCATTCATGGTCTTTAAAATGTTGGTAAATAATGAAAACTGATGATCACATTTTTTAAAATTCAAATATCACCACATTAATGATTTGTGATTGCTAACATCTAATTTAGGCATTTTTTTCCCCATATATGGCTTTAAATCCTCTTTCCTCAGTGCCTACAGCTAAATGTGTTGTCCTCAAAGAGATGACTAATTCTAATTCTGATTCTATAATTGATATTTTGTTGTCGTTTTTATAAATAAAATAAAAAAAAAAACAGCCATCAGTTTGTCCAGGGCAAACCTCAGCAAATTCATGCCAACAGCAGACTGTTTGGTGCAAAAAAGAAGAACTTGCAGGTTAAGTGGATGTGTTTATATTCAGAAAGAAATTTGGCCTGCTTCTGAGAAAATCCTTTGCTGTGGTGGTGAAAATGCTGCGGTTTGCCTCGCTGCCTCCGAGACTGGACAGCATGCAGCCATTCAGCCAACTATGAAGTCTGTATCATAACCAAGAGTGCTTAAAAATAGTGTGAAGCCGTTTGTTTTCTGTTTTTGTTTCTCGGTTGCTAGGCGCCATGCAGAGCGGCAGCCAGTAGCTCTCGTTTTTTATATTGCATTCATTGCATGACTTGCACATGTTGCACTGCTGTTAACAGGACTTCCTCGTTCACTGCACATTTTTATTGTTAGCATTTGACATTATGTGGTACTTTATAAAATTTAGTACATTTTTTAATCATAGTATATTTTACACTTTATTGTACAGTTTGTGTCTTTATATAATTTTCTATTTTCTTGTTTATTTGTATTGTGGTGATGGTCACTTTATTCTTACTTCTTGCTACTGTACCAACAGAATTTCCTCTTTGGGATCAATAAAGTACTTCTTTTCTATTTGTTCTATTCTAAACGCTAAAATTAAGATGAAAGTTGACTTTTTCGACGGCCCTCTGTGGGGCGGCAGTGGGCTCCTGCTTTTTTTCAAAGTGGAAGTGGTAGTTTTCCTCAGCAGTGGCAAGATGGGGCTACTGAAAATCTTGTGGTGGCGAATTGTAGGAACTCTTGTGCTGTTGTAAAGTAGAGGCTTGTTGTCAATTTGAGAGTTAGGAAGTGGCTTTCTGATACTAACACTGCACACTGATTCACAGTAATATCACTGCTACAAATATCCTGCCGTGAAACAGAACAATCTCCCAAATAAAAACACTTTGTATGAAAGACATTTTGACATTAATAAGCCGATCAGACTTTGCTGGAGTTCAGGATTCAGCTGCTTAACAGATGATTTAACTGCAGCTGATAAACCGTGACTCTGAACGCTCACCTGTCAGAGGTGAAGAAAAGTCCACGGCGTCATTAGATCCCGATAGATCCTGTTTCCACGACTGGGATAAATTACAGTTATAGGCTAAATAATTAACGAAGCTGCGGCCGTGTTTTGTTGTGCGTAAATGTTCACACCTCTCTCTCTTTGGAAGCGCTTGTATAGATCTTGCTGCTCTCAGAGGAAGCAGCTAGAAGCACCAAACTGAACTTTAGCTCCTGATCACATTTTGAGATTTGCGCCTTCATTAACTGTGCTCTCTGAGTTGTTTATGGACAGGGTGGCACACAAAACCGCAAAACCAAAAGCCAAAACTGAAGTTTTAGGAGTTCTGTTATGCTGTTGAAGTACTTTCTGCAACATGTTTTATTAAAATGAAGCGGGAAAACTTCTCCTATAGGCAAGACAGCCATCATTTATTCATAACACTGAAAGCTCTGTGCGTGTGTGATGATAACTTCTCAAACTACAGCAACTTATGGTACAATAAAATGTGTTTATATTGGGACTCTGCTACCCGTTGCCATCTTTTGGTTTAATCACTAGTGAGCACATGTTCTGTAAAGCATCCTCTGCACAATAATGACTCTGTTGCAAATATTCTGCTGTGACATGACAAACTCTCCCAAATAAAAAAACTGGATATGACAAAAAAACATATTTTGGTGCAGATCAAACAGGAAAATCATATCTATCTTTGGTAAAGTTCAGGATTCAGCTGTGTAGCAGATGATTTAACTGCAGCTGATAAGCTGTAGCTGTGTATGTGACCGCTCACCTGTCGGAGGTAAACAAAAGTCCACAGTGTCATTAAATCCTGATGGATCCTGTTTCCATGTCTGGGATGAATTACAGTCACGGGTTAAATAATTAACGAAGTCACGGCTGTGTTGTGTTGTAAATGTTCACACCTCTCGTTCTCTTTGGAGATGCTCATGTGTGTCCTGCTGCTGTTTGGTGCTGATTTATTAAACTTACAGGAAAAACCCTTTGCTGTTATTTCTTCGCTTCGTGACGAGACACAGATTTGATGATTTCCAATCTGTGTGAACAGCAAAGCACCAAACAGAGTTTTAATGTGGACCATGCAAGACGTTTGTCGATACTTAGTGGAAACCGTCAGCATTTAAAATCATTTCAGTCAAATATAAAATGCAGTTTTGTTGTTAGTCAGATTTGTAGCGCACATTGTTTAGGCTGTATTACAATTTACCAAAAAAAACATGCAATTTACAGTACGTGTGATTCCTGACAGTTAATGAACAGGACAAGAGAACTGGTGTAATGTTCATCATCTCTCTGTGTTAGCTTGCCAACATGAGCACAAAAAGCATGAACGTGAGCCGTGTCACACAAAATAATGCGTCTTTAGTGTATTTGGCGGTCAGCTATGAGAAGCCTTTATTTCTCACTGTTGTACTTTAAATAGATTTCCTCCAATGTTTCCTTCGTCTGTTCGATGGGAGCTCAATCAATCAGGTCTGTATTGATCATGATATATCCATGAGTCGTCGGTCACTGCTGAGCTGCTGGCGATTGTTGTTAATTGAAAATATCGACACGAAGCTATCCCTTCGATATCGAACGGTGCTGTTAGTTTGTTTGAAAAAATTGGAAGAAAGGTAAATAATCAGGAAGTATCCGAGAGTATTGTCATTGGCAAAATGCCAGTGAGCTGAGGCCCAGAGGTGCCATAATACCGCAGTAAGTCTATATATCATCAATTATGTAGCAGTTACAAACAAACAGGTGATGAACTGAGGGAGCAGAAGAGCCGAGGATGGGAAGCTGAAGGGAAAGGATCTAATTAAATGTCCCTCGGCTTCTCCAGTCTGTTAGCCACTACGCTGGTGTTCCAGTCTCTGTGTTGAGCTTATTAAATTCAGATCAGTTAAGTGCTGTTTTTAGACTGGTGTGCACAGTAATAAAGTCCAAACAGTCCTCATAATAGAAGCTTTAACGCTATAAACACAGAACAACACAACAAAGGAAATAAATAAATGCAGCATGTGGAAGTCTTCACTTGATTATATCCAAACACGTGGTCAGAAGATTTAAAACAAGCTTCGGTTTGCCATTAAAAAAAACAACAAAAAAAACGGAATTGTAGTCTCTCGCCATTGTTTGATCACTTAATGATGTCTTTTCTTTCTAAATACGATGTTGTGCACCATCCAAATTCATGGTTTTGGTTGCAGTCCCTCCCCTCATTTCTTCGACAGTTTCTTTGTTGTGCGTATTTTTGTGCTCCTTCAGGTAATTGACCGATTCAAAGTGGCACAGCAGTGAAATTTTCAGTGCAATTACAATGACACTTCAGCTGCAACAGAGAGGGGGTTTAGCTGTCTGAAAACTCAGATAGAATGTCAGATTTTGGCATCAGTCTTGGAATACGAGAGGGGGAGTGCATGTTTCTAGACTGCCTGTTTCTTCTTTTTTTTTTTTTTACCAAGGTTTTACCAAATATTTTAATAGTTACAGAGGGCAAACTCCAGAAGAAGAGGCAGACACTCCACTCTCTGGTGTCAGCCCCTCAGAGTCAAATACAAAGGCCTCTTCAGCATATTATTTTGCACCAAGGATCAGCAATTTCTGAGGTGACTGTGGTGCTTTTACTCTTGAGTTTAATCACTTTACAAGTATGTCTCCAAAACAATTGACCAAAAATAGCATGTATTTCACCAGAGAATGAATATGAGTGGATTACAGTTTCAGAGATTTGTAGTTGGGCCTGGCAACTGATAGATTAAGTTCAATTTTCACAATAATGTCAGCATTAATTAGTGGCTCAATAAAGAGCTTTTATTGTGTCTTGCTGCAAATTTGTCACTTGAATACCCCAGTTCTATTACAGGACTATGATATAATGCAGAAGGTTTAGAAATACATAGATAAATCAGCATTGCCTTCATCAGTGGCCTCCTCTAATAGCAACCAAGAAATGAACAGGAAAAAAGTCACAGTGCAAAGGCCTGATACAACTAGATTTGATGGTGATTTATGTAAAACATGCACAGAGCATGCAGCAATGCTCAGATGTAGGTAAATGCTCATGTTAACCTACTTACATAAATCTAGTCATAGCCCACTTCTTAAAGTGTAGCCACATGTATAATTCATACACCAGTTTTAAGGTGGCCCAAAGGATATTTCCGCTGCCACTCAGTCATGCCAAATCCATCTATATCTCTCTTTAAACATGCATGGTGTAATTTGTACCGCACCTCTATGATGATAAGTGATCTCAGTTCTCCCAGAGTTATCTCTAACAGCATCATTTACACCGTCTCCCAACAACTGGGCCACAGGGTGTGTGGTGCACATTAATGACCTGATGGCGCACCAGCCTCCATTCATTCTACAAGAGACCCTTTTCTTACAGGCGCTGTAGTTTCATCTTCTGAGCAGCTCCCAGGAGAGGCATTTTCTGGCCCGTTATTGGTTGGAAGGTGGATAGTGGCCATTAGTTGGGAGTGATTTTAATCATTTTGGCACTTTTGCTCTATTTTACAGTACGGAGACTACGACCCCGATGTTCATAAACCCGGCTTCTTGGCTGGGAAGAGTCTGCTTCCAAAGAGAGTGAGTGGCAGCCGCTTGACTTACTGTCATTCATGAGTGACGATGCTGACATATTATCTTGGTCTATACATGCAGTGCACATGGCATTTAATTGGTACTGTACGCATTTATTGATATTTATGTCTGTCTCTCTTCATTTCAGTTTCTTAACTTGTATATAATGACTGCGGCGATGTGGGAGGAGAAGATCACAGCTTGTTATGCACAGCACATGGGCAAGACGAGGTGAAAACCGCTGCACTGAACTGAAGTTTCACAGTCGTTGGCACACTTTCAGCTTTGAGTTCATATAAGGTGTGCTTTAAACATGTTTAATACAAAATAGGAGTCTACTTTGGCATTAGAGTGCGTAAAGACTTGTATAAAAGTAGTTTCTGAAGTATTTCTAAGAAGCATTAGAATTAGCTTTTGAACATTTATTTGTAGATGTAGAAAATGCATCAATATCAAGCAACTCACCACAGCTCATAACGTATCACTGACGTGTATTTAAATGTTCTACGGATTCACATGAATCTAAGTTACTGTAGCTAAGTTGGAGAAAAGTCTGTAAAAATGGTATCGCTGTAACGGTTTTAGTAAATCTGAAATGACAGGAGAGTAAAAATCAGTTATCGTGCTCTTGCACTTTGCTCCTCCACTAAGCTGAAGTAAGCTGAAAATGGATAGGGAGCAAGTGTGAGGGCTGTGGAGTGTCTTAAAACTCTGTGGGTGGGAAATTTTAGGATGGCGAGTGAGTTCTAAAAGCCAGAAACCTCAGCACTTGATAAAGTAATAAGTGAGTCACTGGTGCTGATCAATAACCCTTTCAAACCCAGCAGTGGGAGGGCAGCTGGTGGTCCTACACCTTTAGCATTTTAATTGTTTTGGAAGTGATGTAGGATAGTTGGGGCAAAGGGACGGAGGTTATTGCTCCACCAACTATTGGACTGACTGCTATGAAGTTTGGTAGAAGACAGTCATATCTCCTTCAAGATGAACAACTTTGGGGAGGCTATAACTTCTTCAGCGGCAGTTTCAGGTGAAATTCTTAATTTGTCCAACACTTTGGCGAATGAGCAAAAATCTGAAAGCTAATGGCACCAGCATGCAAAAGCATGATAACGCTGTTCCGCAAACTGCTGCACTCCTCACATGATAGATCCTCTCTAAATGCGTACAGAGGAGTAAAGTGTAAAGAAATAAAATAGTCCAGAATTGCCTCCATTTTCAGTAGCTGCATTATTTTAGAATATCAAAATCGCATAAAGCTGAAATATTCAGCCCCAGATTACACCATACAGTTAAAGTTTTATTTCATCTGTATTTTGGTCCATATTCTCTTAGAACATGATTCAAAATGTATTATTAAAAAACAGATGTCAGCACCACATCAAAGCCACTGATATGCCATGTGCATCTGTATGTTGTTTCATCGAGTGAAAACCCACTGGTTTGCACTTAAATCAAGTAGTTACCATTTATATTTCTTCTGATCTGCTCTAAAGTCAGAATGTACTCGCTGTCCAACCTAGTTAAGATTTGTTTACTTGGCATCGTGCTCTCTCGCCTGTTTAAACTTTGATGAAGCTTAAATCTTCAATTTTCTAACCACCCATATCAAACAGGCAGTTATTAAAACTTCACATGCCAGTATGGCCTGATTTTTCCTCAGCCATCAAAGTATGCTAATGCTGCTTTTTCTTCTTTCTTTTTTTCTGCTGAGTTGACCCTGAAATCACAACAGATCTGCCAACAACACTGCAGAACAGAGAAGAAGAGGGGAAGAGTTGGATGCATTTGTTTACTCTATTGCAGTATTTAGAGTCTTGGAGACATGCAGCATCTTGTTTTTTCCTCAAGCATGACCTCTAAAGCCTGTTAGGGATTTACAGTTGTGTTTTGTGTCACTGCAGCGTGTGTGTGTTCACCGTCATAAGAGCTATGTGGCAGTTTTTATAGATCACACAACACGACAGATGATACCCACAAAAGCAGAGGAAAGAAGGTCTGATCTCCTTTTTCTCTCCACTTCTGCACCTCCTCTCCTCCCACCCCTCCCTCCTTCTTTTCTCTATTCCTTTGAATCCCTCTCAATCTTTTTCTCCCTCTGTCTTTGAACCAGGGAGGAAGCTGAGATGGAGTATTTAAAAATAGCTCAGGACCTGGACATGTATGGTGTCAATTACTTTTCAATCAGGGTGAGTCAATGCTGCTTTGTTATATCTTTACAAAGTAAGGCAATATTAGGAGGCGTGGTGGTTTCACTGTTTCATGAAATGAAGAGGGGGGAATAGCAGTCTGACTTTACTGCTTGTCTCATAGTCGAATTCACTATTAGAATATTGAGCTTTTTAAAACAAAGTTTTATATTTTGGGCAGCGATTTGGTACTGGACATCATTTCAGAAACAAATGTGCAACAACTCGAAACAAACAGAAATTCACTTGATCAATGTGTTGTCTAAAAGGCCGAGGCATTTCTGAATACCACCAAAAAGTCAAGCTAAGCTTTAGTAATTCACTGTAGCTTTACCTTTCGAGTTAACAAGCACAAGTTGCGTATACACCCCACAACTTGTTTAGCTCTCTTCAAACAAATAGTTTTGGCAAACGCAGCCACTGCAAAGCCACCTCTGTCAAGTGCAGGTATAAATGAGTGTCGGCTGGAAGGTGGTTGCTTGTATGTTATAACGAGTCTGTCTTAGTCTGCTTTTTTTATTTTTTAGAATACGAAGGGACAAGCTCTTCTTCTGGGACTGCACGCCCTCGGTCTGCACATCTACAAGCCGGGCAACAAGCTGACACCAGAGGTGACCTTCATATGGGACGAGATCCAGCACATTTCATGCCGTCCGAACCTGGTGCGAGAATCTGCTGTTGAAGTTTGTGATAAAGATTGATGGGAGAGCAGTAAGATTACTGAATATGTATATAAATATATTTCAGACAATGACACATTAAAGAGAAAACCAACATGAAGTGTCTCAGTAAGGTGCTGGGTCACCACAGGCCTTGGCATTGATTCTCCAAGACTCTACTGAAGGGATGAAACACCATTCTTCCAAGTGATATCACCTCAGTTGGTGTTTTGATGATGAGGGTGGTGGAAGGTGCTCTCTAACATTTTGTTCCCAAATCGTTATTCACATCATTTTCATACTTATCAATCTCATCGAGTGATCCCCTCATGCCATATGGTTCCCAGATGAGGACATTTTGTCGTCATTTGCAGTGACCCTTCCCTCCAAGTGGATAAGTAAACTCAAACTATCCCTTACAGGATAATAGAGCCACCAGACCCCTTACTGTAGGAGTCAGTTTTTTTCTTTAATTTGTCAACCATCTGTGTCTATACACTTAATGAATGTGTGAAATTGATGATTGTGTCTTTTTTCTTATGGGGTCTGTTTAAAAATCTGGCATTCTTTTTTTCCCTCTATATTTAGTTTAACGTCATACTTTTGGGCAAGAAAAAAAATGTTGTCAAGTTCAAGTCTTCAGAGATAAAGTGCCGGAAGCAAGCTGAGATGGTAAATGTTGCTTCAGTAGTATTGAAAACGTAATTTTGGCTGAGAGTAAAGAAACACTTTTCATGGTACCCATTCTTGTTTTATGTCTCTTGTGTAGGTCCTCTATCTGTTTGCGGTGAACCATTTGCTGTTTATGCGCCGACGGAAACCGGACACGATTGAAATACAGCAAATAAAGATTCAGGCGACGATGCTGAGGGCCAGAAAAGAGGTACTGATGATGTGGAACAAAGGCAAGGAGATACAGTTGACTTTGTCACTAACCAAGGTTCAATCCAAATGTAAATGCACTTTTTAACCAAACTCCTAGAAAATCTGCAAAGATAATGCAAATTCACGTATGTTGCTATTCACTGTTAATACAAATATGCATGTATCAGGAGTTGGACACGGACTACGAAGCAAGTTTGATAGAGCCAAGGTTTCTTTGTGTAAGCTGTCTCAGCAAAACCTAAAATCCCATTCAGAGATAATGGATGTCACCAAGATGATTATCAGCTTTCTTTGTTAGCCAGGTTTTCTTCATCTTAATCCGTGTGAACTCACTTAAAAGGAGTCATTTCACACATCATGGGACTCTTCTTTGGCACGGATGTGACCGATGGTGCGCCACCACTTTCAGTCAGTGGCAACTGGTTTTTACAATGGAGAACTATGAAGAGTAGAAAATGTCTGACACTGTCCCATAATGAAGGATGCGTGGAAATCACATTAGTTTTTGGTCCAATCAAAGTGAAGCTAATGTTGTTGACTGTAGATTCTCTGTGATGTATGAATAAACCAATAGACTAATCAGTTTTGTGTTCTGTTAGCTGCAGTACCAGCAGTGGAAAACAAAATTGGCAGCAAGTCAGGAACAAGGATTAAAAAAAAAAACATATTCATGCATTTTCTGCATCACTGACTGAATGCATGTAGGGTTCTCAGGCAATGTGATGTATACAGTTTGCAATACTGCACAGGTACAGCTTGGTTCAGTGGCATCACTAACATACAGCTCAACAGGTTTGCACATATGATGTATTCCCTGCAGCATCGGTTACTGTGGCCATCTAGCAGGTTAACCCACCAATCTCACTTCACAGCACAGCCCTCTAGTGACATCGCTGCAGAGGTGGAAGGTGCAATGAGATGACCCATTTAAAGAGCTCCTGTCACACCTCTAACAATGGAAAACCATGTAAAAATAATAATTAAAAAAAAAACACTATGGAAACATGGCATTTATTGTTGTTTTCTGTAATAATTTGAGGTTTTCATCTGTTGACATTTTTCTGATTTCTCCCTGAGTGACGGTCAATTACCACACTTTTTACTTGTTTGATGAGTGCTGAACAATTGCTTAAGTTAGTCTCTGCTGAGCTTAGGCACATTTTCTTTTCCACCTTGTTAAGGCGTGAAAATTGTTTTGTAATGTAGCAGCGTAATCAACTCTCTGACTCACGGCCTCACTCCGTTCAGGTGGAGACACAATAAACATTCTGTCCAACCACTTTCATTTTGTTCCATACTTTAACAGTACTTGTCTTTAATGTGATTCTCAAATTCAAGCACACTGCTTTCTTCGTATAAATTCTAATAATGTGCAACAGAACCAGGCGTCTGTTTTTAAAAGCCTCCCTCCTGTCTCTTGTCTTGTGTTGATGTGTCCATCGGGTGCATCTGTCTCGTGATTTTCTTCTGTTGGATCCAAAGTATGCTTTGTCCATTGTATTTTCATTCATATTCCATCTTTTGTTGCTGTGTTTCTGTCTGTCTTTGTCCGTATTTCCACTCATTTTTTCCAACCACATTCCCTTTTCTTTGACCGCACTCCAACGTCTGTGTCATTCAGGAAGCGAAGCAGCGTCTGCAAAAGGAGCGGCAGCTGCGAGAGGCGGCAGAGAAAGCCAAGGAGGAGCTGGAGAAGAGGTTAATTCAGCTGCAGACTGAGGTTTACATGGCCGGGGAGACACTGGTAAGATTTTGTTGGTTAGTTGAATCTAAAAAAAAAACAAAACACCATTTTGTTGTCTATTTCACAGAGACGCCAGGTTTCAAAACAAAATAATTCTCTCAATATCAGTGAAATCCCCATTAATGTGCCTCACTTTTTCTGTTTTCACCTCCCTTCTTCTACATTCCTCTCTCTCCCCTTTTGTCCTCTTCTTCCTTGCACATATGCTTTGCTTCACTTTCACTGTCTCCTCCCCCATTTTTAACTTTACTCGCCCCTTTTCCCCTGGTTATGTTTACCCTACTCCCTCTTCCTTCTCCTCTCCAGGTGTTTTTGACGCAGGACCTGCTGGCTGCAAATGCGCAGATCGCAGAAGAGCAGGCCAAGAAGCTGCCCCAGAAAACTACCGAGGCTGAGACTGAGAAGCAATGCCAAAAAGTGACCACCGTCAGTGACCAGGAGGAGCCAGAGAAGATGCTGGAGGCAGAGATGCTCGCCCTCAAGATGAATGAGGAGTTGGAAAAGAGGTGAGGAGAATAAGAATGAGGATTGGGTGGAGGAATGTTTAGTCACACAGTTTATCTCTTCAGTTTTGGTCTTCGTGAGCACCATTTCTCTTGAACCTCAAATTCTCCCTCTTTGTATCCACCTTACTCAAACAACATGCATCATTTTTACATGTTTAAATCACTTATTCCTACATGTTAGTAAGAGGGTTTTCTCCCTTTATACAAAATGTAAACCTTTCAAACAGGCTAAGCTGTCTTACAAGAGGCTTCTAGTTACTAAATAGCTTCTACAACTCAGATGTTTTTGAGTTGCCGTGCTGTTGAATGTCAAGGTGCACAAACATGCCACTGCACATTAGTTTGTTCAGCAGCACAGAAGTCGGTCGACAAGCTCCAAGCACAGAGCTCGGCAAATTGCTTGATCAAAGAACGAGAGCCTCTAAGTTGTTTAAAATCATTTATTTTCAAAGGCTTTGCTCCTGCACTGCAACTAGAAAGCAGGGTGCGAACACCTTACTTCACACAAAGGAAAAACAGGGGGTAAAAGGTTTTGTTCCGCAGCCCTCCCCCCATATCTGAGGCAGAAGCGTTCATTTCTGCTAGTTAATAGTTGACAGTAGTATTGATGGATGTTGGCTTTCTCTATCAAATGGCCTCTTTTACAGCACACTGAAGTTAAAACAGTGCTGAAACTCAATGTTTGATCTGTGTTTTATCTGCAGCTTTGTCTCTTTTTTCCTCCCCTGGAGTGGATCAAGTCAATCAAATCAAGTACAATATCTGCTCTTGACTTTTTTTTTTTATTCCCTTGTAGGTCAGATGGATGAAGAGAGTGGGACTTGAGTGATTCTCAGTCAGCACTCTGTAAGGCTTGATAGATGCCAGTCAGTTGTAGCAGAGAACTTGTGCCATTTTTTATAATACAACAGCGTCCATACTAAGAATATCACTTCAGAGCCTCTACGTTTATTAGGCAATCATTTTAAATGGGCACCATTAACCACTTGCCGGTAACTACAGTTTCTGGATGAGCACTTTCCTGCACCAGAGAAAATTTAAACCCGCGGCACTCAACATGTAAATGACTATGTCCACTCAAACCCTCGAGGCACATAGCTCCCCCACATCAGCGAGGAACTGCTGAGTATTCAGGAACACAATCAAAAGAAATGTAATCACTGGCATATAACATTCTTACATCTCTGTGGTGAAATAACGCAGTCAGAAATGATTGTCTTTTGGGGTCGTACATTGATCACCTAGGTAATAACAAAGTGACATTCCTGGTTCACTGAGTGCCGACATACTGATTACGTAAGATAATTTTGGATTCAATTTAGATAACTCTGTTTCCATTGAAGGACTGGGAGGTGAATTAAAGTATTAAATATGCATCTTTGTGTCTGTTTGTCCCTCAGGGCCAAGGAGGCTGAGCAGCTGATACAGGAACTGCAGGAAGCCAGAGATGCAGAGCGCAATGAAAAGCACAAGCTGCTGCAGATTACAAGCAAGGTTATCTATACAGTAGCTGTCTTAGGTCACGTATTTATGACACACGTGTTACCACTCACATATATTTAACATTCTGAATCCCAAAACCCCATTTAAAAAGAAAAGAAAGAAAAAACCAAACAAACACTGAAACTCCACCTTTTATCATAGCCAGAAATAGTAAAAACAGGAACAATTGTTGGATTTACTTTCCGACTGTCTTTGATGTAATTGTGTGTGACTATTGGTTTTGTTGGTAAAAATCTGACCACATGTGAGCTAAAAACTGGGATGTCTCGTTTAAATATTTGCCAAAAAATGAACCATTTACAGTTACTAGATTTTGCAAAGGAAAAAAAAAAATCTCTGCTCCTTGGCATATTACAATCACAATCACATGACAGAAATGCAAGGAATTTTGGCTGAACTAGGGTAAAAAGATTTTTAAAAAAGAATAATTCGGGAAATATCTATTGTGTGTAGAGTCACTATTTACACCTACACCTGTAGGTACTTGAAATGAAAATGAAGTGAAAAATACTTTGTTCATCCCAGAAGGGAAATTCAATCCTGTAAAAGCTCACCTTTCTTTTTTTTTCTTTTTTTTTTTTTTTTTTTAAATCAATATAACATATATTATATACAACAATAATAATTATTCAGTCAGTTGGATTTGTTTTTTAAAGTGATGACTGTTGGCAGGAAGGAACTCCTGTATCTCTCAAAAAACTTGCAAAAAGCTATACATGATGATTCCAAGTTTTTACAATTTTTGTAAAATTGTTAATCAAAGAAAGTCTTTTGTTTGTTTTTACTGCGTAGACATGTTTGAGTTTTCTCTACTTGGAGCCATCGTGCTGTTTTCATAGATCCACAGGAAATTTCTTGGATTTGGTTTATGCATATAAGTCACGTAATTGAATTGGCAAAGTCAAATGTAAATGTTCAAGGACAATCAAGCGTTGCTGAAATTAATGACAAGTAATGTGGGCAAATACACAGAGATGTTAGATATATGCTAATTTCAGCCCCTCTGTGACACCGATTTGCTTATTTATTGCTTTTTTTTTTCTTTTTTTTTTAAATAAAGGGACAATACACATTAATGGAGCTGCAACAAATTATTATTTTCAGTATCAATTAATCTGAGTCCTAAAAAAAATGACAGTGAAAATGCTGATCAAAATATCCCAAAGCAGAATGTGATGTCTTCAAATGTGTTGTGCAAACCTCCCAAATACTCAGTTCACTGTAACATCAGACCAAAAAAAGCAGCAAATTCTTACACTGTAGAGAAAATGGAACCGTTAAACGTTAAATGGTGTATTTATTTGAAAAATAACAAGCAATCATTACATGAATTGATTAATCGTCAAGGTTTCTGCACATATATAAACAGTACCGTTAATGTTTGACTAATAATGTTTAATAACCTTATTAGTCAAAGCAATATCCTGAAAAATAACCACATAACAAATCACACAGTCAGAAACATTTACACACATGCATACAGAAAATACACACAATACAGAGCTGCACATGCACATGGACAAAAAAAAAAAAGTTGTGTCCTTTCCCAGTGGAAGAACGAACTGCTGCCGCTGGGATAAAAATACGCAATGGCCGTATAGTTTTGACAGTTTTATCTTGACTCCTAATAACACACACACACACACACACACACATACGCCTACACATGCACACACTGACACATGCAGCTGCAGCCCTGCAAAGCCGCACTAAACAAGAGATACTTGCATAAGACCGGGGCGCGCATGAGGCAGCCTACGCAAGAGCTTCCAACATGCTAAAAACCCACACATGACACATTCATCTGCCCGCACACATGTACTCACACACACACACACACACAAACACGTATTGAGATGCTGGCCGTGGAGAGAACGCCAGAGTCTTATCAGCTTATGAATGAACAGTATAAACATACACAAACACCGGTGCCACCATATCAGTGAAAAGTCTGCACGCATAAAGACACTGTTACACAATATTCTCTATTTCCATTTACATCGACTTCGGTCAAACTGCCCTCTGCGCTCTGCCACACCGTGTTTATGTTTGGATTCACATGCCAAGCGTTGGATTTACATTTATATTGTGTACACGGTCCTCTTCTTATCCAGCAGACTTCTGAGGTAGCACGTGGCCAATGCATTTCTGACTTCAGGTCAAGATCTGAAAGCATATATTTGTGTGTTCATGATCTGTGACCAGAGAAGTAGTAGTCATCTTCTTGGCCCCTTTCCTCCATTTGAAACATTCTCTATCGCCATTGCGCCCGTGTGTCCTACGAATCTTTTCTATAAGTTCTGCAACCATCATGTGCTGTGATCCTCTTTCTTTATTTCTCTCTTTCTCTATCCGCTCTTCCTTTATTTTACTCCATGTTTTCTTTTTGGTCTTTTGTCTCATTTCCCACTATATTCCTGTCAGTTCATTTACCACCTCTAGCGTCTTTCTGATCTTTTTTTTCCGATCACAGTCCCCAGGTCTGCCGTCTGACAGCACGCCTCAAGACCTGAGCTTCAGCAGGGAGAACCTCAGCTTCGACTTTAAAGACACTGACATGAAAAGCTCCTTCACGGTGACTCAGACGAAGAAGTGAGTAGCCAGTGCTGCTCTGCTGATCCTGCTTATTATTTTTGATTCTTTGGCAGGTTTATGCAGCGCGTTGTACACTTTCTGGTTGTGTGGTTGCGCTTGACTGCAGTGGGTCGGTGGATTAAATGTTCATTGTCAGAAGAAAATGATTAATTGAAAAAAAAATAAAATAAAAACCTCTTTCAGGGTACTTTTGAGTAACCTAAGATTTTGTAAATTGATGCTGTGCTGTGCTTGGAGGAATACCATAACATTAAATATGCACATTTTGATTCTTGAGTTCAGGTGAGCTTTTGACCCTCATTATTAGCTGCCATTAATGCTGCTGCCAGTATTCGGGCATTTTCATTTCAGTGGCTGTTACGGCCAGCGCTTGCAGACAGGAAAAAGCACATTTAGACAAGTGTGACCCTGGCTGTGGAGCTGAATAAATTAGCTGTGTCTTGGTTGTCATATGATTAGGCAATTAGGTTTTTTTTTTTAAATAAATGCAAGTGAGCGTCAGGCCTGCAGGGCAACAACTGTGACGGTTCACAAGACTTAAAGACTGTGATGGAACTGAAAGATACATACTGTAAGAACTGTGTTTTGTGACTAGTTGACCAGTCATTCTGTCTTTTTAAACATGTTATTATGGTTAATTGTGCGTTTCATTTCTCTTAATTCTTAATACCTAGAATGTCAGTAGACCCATCAGTGAATCAGTTTGTCTGGCATTCTTTAATTTTCTTTTCTTTTCTCATAATTATATTTCAGACAACCTGGGAAATTGTTCCTAGAGAGTTTTCGCAGTGTTACTGTATTTGGATGAACTTGCTGACAGCTGTTAGAAATTATTTGAATAGAGATTGGGGTTAGTTTTTAATGCTGACTTGGAGACACATTTTAACTTGAGTTGTTGAAATGTTTTTAATCATTGTCTTTTTTTATTTATTTATTTATTTATTTTATCTCCAAGATTAAACTATTCTTCAGAGCCAGAAACTATGAAAGCATAAATAATAGATGCATTTTCAACTTTTGGATGGTTCTTGAACAATTCATCTGTGATCTGCTGTTCTGTCAGAAAACCAAGTCTAACCTTAAAATTGTGATATTTTATGAAAATGACTTCTATGTGTCTCTTTAAAAAAAAAATGCCAAAAATAAATTAAAACAGAGTCTGCAAAAACACAAACAACTCTGTGCTCCTCGACACAACCGTTAAGCCACAAGTGACTAATGCTGCAGACTGTGTTTACACAGAGCAAACAGGAGACAAGTATGGAAACAAATCAAAACGTATGGAGTAAAATATCAGGTAACACTTTATAATAGCTATCCGTTATAACTAGTTAATAGATCATTTGTAAACTGTTAATTAGTGAGTTATTAACCACTTGTTAAGTGTTTGTTAATAGTTTGTTGATGATTTATAACGATATTATATAACGTATATAACGTTATTCTAAAGTTGCAACTATTCCTCATTTATTCCTCACACATTAAAGACAATGTTCAACATTCTATCTGTTGTATGTCTTTGGTAAAATATAATACACAGAAAAGTCTGTGGGTGGAAGAGGGTTGAGGTACAAAACTGTGCTATTTTAAATATCATATCAAATTTCTGCACCTTGAACTTGTTCCACCCATTTGCTGTTCTACACAGTGTCATTGGCATTGGTAGATGGTTAACAAACTATTAACAAGTTATCTGTAAAGTGTGAGTTAATGTAGTAGTTAAGTATTAGTTATAAGTTTATGTATGTTATTGAGACGTTATTCTAAAGTTGCAACTAGTTATTATAAAGTGTTGGCAAATCTTTATGTAGAGTCACCATGTTTTCTCCGGTATCTGTAACACTTGTGGGCACTTTGATTCTTCTTTCTTTTTTTTCTTTTTTTTTATTTGTGGCACTATAACAGTGTTCTGTGGCACAGAAGACATTTTTGAGTTCTCTCTACTTCTAGCCATGGTTGTGCTGTTTCCATAAAGGTGCAGGACTTGAAGTGTACTGACAAAATGAGCCCACAGTGATTAAAAATGTGTCAGGAGCAAAAAGGATTGAGCACGAACTGTTTGGGCTTCAGAGGGTTAAAGCATAAGTAACAGTACCTGCTTCAGGATTATCAAAAATGATTATATTTCCTCCAAGTCTGCGCCTTTATTATCACTGCTCTCTTTGTCACATGGAAATAACAACCTGCTATTTTTCCATGTTTAGGGTTGAGAAGAGAAAGCAGCTGCATGAGCTGCTGAATGAAATAAAGGCCGAGATGGAACTTTTGAAACTAACCAGGCACGAGACTCTTCTGGACTTCATTTACAGAGGAAACACAGCGCGAGGGATCACCAAGCACAGCAACTTTACTATGGTACTTACCTTTCTAATCTAATTGCATTTACGGTAGCCTTTCAGGTTATGTATTGGAGAAACTGACAAAGATCCTACTACATCAACACACAAATGCAGATTTGACCCAGATTCCTCTGAAAAAACAGCGCTGCAGCTATCAAAAACTAATGTTTACAAGTAACTCTTTGTCTCTCTTTGTGCACTCCTGTGCTTCTATCCACTCCTCGCCTGTTAATTTGTAAAATATGCCAGCGGCTGGCGTGTGCACTGACAGTAAAGTTACAGAGAGGAACAGCCAACACAAGGAGTAGTGCTGTGTTAGCAGTTAACTCTGCTACCAACTGGCTCCTAATTTCTTTTTTCTTTTTTTTTTTTCTTGGCTGAAGGCAAAACAGTAACTGAAGCCATGTGGTGTTTTATGTACACGGATATGTAGCGTTCTTCTCATGGCGTGTGCATATAGTTAGCTGTCAAACCATCTAACAGGGAAAAGATACGCTCCCGTATCTGTCGACTACGGTTACATTTCTGAGTATTTTAGGCTTTTCACAGCGGCCCCGATTAGCTGGAGTCCCACAAGGTGATGGAGTGTAAGCGGGGTCCTAATACTGATCTTGCATCATCTTCCCAAGGATAACTGTCTATCAAAACTTGATAATCTTCTCTCGTACAACATGCCTCACCATCATATTATTTTAAGGCGGGGTATTGATTCTCACAGCTCCTCTTAATAGCAGCCTTCTCGTCTTGGCCCCGGGTTCATTTTTCAACCTCGACTCTCTCCTTTGATGGAGCCCGCTGGAGGGAGTGTTCATTCATTTTCTGCTATGACCTCTAAAAGTGCGCAGTGATTGCTGGTCTTAAGTGTATTAAAATAAAGAGAAAAACTCACCCAGCGACTAAGAGGCAGAGCTGTGTTCTTTGTAACGCGTCAGCTCCATCAGCATTAGCCATTTCATCTTCGCCTGGTTTAGCGACGATATGAAGTAACGCGAAAACTGACAGACTTGCTCAGCTCGAGGGGATATTTCATAATTGATTGGTCAGAGGCAAAGACATTGTTATAAAAAAGTAGATTCTATTTCGACTGTCCTCCGATGAACTGGCAGATTAGACTCATTCGCCTTTATCTTCCCACTCCAGTATCTCCCTAATTTCAATAAAAGTATCGAGAATGTGAGCAGCGTTCCCAGCATATTGTATAACAAAAAGCCCACCCCTCCTCCGTTTCGTCTCCCAGTGTAAAATATACTTGTTAAGGGGGCACTAATTGATTTTAGCTTGGTGATTTGTCATTTGGATCGATGGGGGCACTTCTGGCATGCAAGAGGAGAAGGAGCTAAGTTAAAAGTGTTGGTTTAATTGAACCAGAGGCGCTCTGCATTTATCTTGCTGGCGAGGGAGAGAGGCCGGGGCACACGGGCGTTGCAGGGAGAAGGGAAAGTGAGGAAACTAAGTCAGCTTTGCCCAGAGAGGTGAGAAGTTTAGGAAGGGCTGAGGCTGATCTAAAATGTTCAAAGGACGAGGAGTTTGGAGAGAGGCTGAGTCACGGAGAAGTGCTAAGAATGCACCGTGAAGCCGGTGACCAGAAGGTAGCGGGGTGAAGGGGAGCAGAGGGAACGTGGAACGAAGCACAGATCTCTCAGCCAGCAGCATCACGACCGGCTGCAACCTGCGGGGCAAACTCTTCTCCGTCCAGACTCCCTTTCCCCCCCCCTCTGGATGATTAATGAACGTCCCCTTAACACGGCCCAGCGCCTTTTTTCACTTCTACCAGGCCACAGGTTCTGCTCTGTTAGCACCGCGCCTGCCAGGAGAGCTCATTCTCAGCAGCTGAATCACAACACAAGAGCTGCACTGAGTCTGTGTGAAGTTTCACAGAGGAAATACTATTTTTTTTTCTCTCTCTCATAATTTATACAGAGATCCATCCAGACAATGTGAAGTGGCACACAAAGGGGGTCAACCATCAGGGGGTTATTCTCATTGTGCTAAACAACATACAGAAGGATTTTTTTTCTTTCTAGGAAATAGCCTGCTTTTGTGCCATTCACAACATTAATATCCAGGACATTGAATAAAGAGTTCTTGCTCTATCCAGCGAGACTGTGGGCAGCGTGGAGCACAATGCTGAAGAGTTAGATAAACACACAGTCAGGCTCTCACAAGTGTAGTTCAGGCCGCCTGTCAGCAGGGACAATGGAAGGTGATCGGTAAACATTACGCTGCAAATCCATTCGTCTCCCACACATTATCTGTTTGGATTTGCTTAGGTCCCCTCGATCTGCACGTTCCCCTAGAAACAACCTGGATTTCCCAAACTGTCCTCCTTCATCCCCGCTCTAATATTTACTTTGGCAGCCGCTTTAATTCCCTTTACCCAACAGATGTTAAAGGGAAGAAAAAGTTTATCCGGCCCCTTTGAAGCAGACTTATGCTGCACGAGATGCTGTGGCGAAAGGGTTAAAGCACCGCCAGTGGCCTGAAATAATCCATCACCAGCTCATTTAAACCTGGAGAGAAAAACAATTAACAGTTCTTTGTGTGACTGGCATTGATCTACCACTGCTCTCCACATCAGTTTGTAGTCGAGAGTACAAAGTTTTTATACTTATCCAGTCGTAAACCCCTGATTGAGGCTGACTTTTGTTTTGGCTTATGTAAAATGAGACGAGTGTGTAAGATGTATCAGCAACGCTCCGTGCCTTCATACCATCAGAGATTCATTACAAACAGAATAACCTTGGGGCTATGTTTGCAGTAAACACACCAAAGACTCTCCAATTATCCTCTCCTTATGATCACTTAGTGTTTTGATTAGTCAAGGGAAACAAGTCAAATCATGTGTTTTGCTATTTTTTTATTGCCATTTTAAAGTTAATTAGAGACATGACTGGATTAAACATGCATATGCGGCGTGTATATTAAGAATTACAGCTACTAGCGAACTCAATCTTATTAAAAAATCACACATTTTTTAATTGCATTCCTATTATTTTGTGCATGTTAACCACAATATCTAGTGCAATTAAGGTGAGACCAATTGAAAAATACACATGTAGTTCTTGCAGGCGTCGTATTAACATAATAATAATTGAAAAATGATAGGGGTCATTATTGTGTTAATATTTTTACTTTCAGAGCTTGAAGTAGCTGATAATACGTTTGTATTTTTACCCAAGTTGCACTTGTCATATAGTATTTTTGTCGTGTCATATTGCTACTTGTACCTTGTGGCCTGAGTGGCTGCTCTGTCACTGATGTTAATTAATTTAGAGAAGCAGTTGATGAACGTAACACATCTTAGGTATGAATTCAACAAAAACATAACGCGTGATCTCTTAGTCTTCACAGTCTGAGACATTTGAATTGTCTGCTAAACCCTAACACCACAGCACAACTCTAACAAAACAGCCCCCGATTTCAGGAAGACTGCTCAAGAAGCAGCCAACTCCTCACTGCTGCATGAAAAAGAAACTCACCCAAAGTGCCCCAGTTTGCACCCACATGCACACAATCCAAAGAGGCTGTTGACAGCTGGAGAATTTTAAAAGCCAAGCACAGGCAATCTGCTCTCACCCAGCAAGCTTGCTGACCATCCACGCGCTAGTTTTCATGGTCTCTCAGTTGAAATTCGGGCACTTGTGGAGACTAGTTGCTCACAGTGCATGCGTTGGGAATACACAGAAGGATTAGATCAGGCAGGAAGTCTGTGGGACGATTTCAGTGACATTAGTCTCCAGTAGGGATTTCTATGTTGTCACCCATTTAACCTGCTTGCTAGACGGCTCTCCTGCAGTCTGTTTTGTTGTTGCTGTTTATTTAATACAAACCTCACCACACCTTTGTTGTTGCCTCTTCCACAGCTAACACTGCAGAGCACCGAGAGCAAGTTGGCCCACTGCGAGACACTTTAAACTACAGACCTGTCGAAGTAAGGAGGGGGATGTAGCACTGACAAAAAAAGCTTTGTTTCTACATTTCTTGGCATTTTAAAAGACTGACCACACTACGACACTTTATGCACCACTTCCTGGAAACCTGTAACAAACAATACAGACAAAAAAAATAACCACTGTCTTGATCGGCACCGACTCCAGAGGGGTGAACTGCAAAGCAAGTCTGACAAAGCCAGGCTTCCTTTGTGTAAGCTGGCTTGACAAAACCTGACAAAACCAAATCAGAGATAATTGGTATGATGACGGTGGTTATCAGCTTTCTTTGTTGACCAGGTTTTCCTCATCAGCCTCTGTTCACATAAAAGGAGGCATTCTGAGGCTCTACTTGTGCCCAAAATGGACCAATTGTGTGTCTCTTGAATGTATATAAATATGATGAATATAAAAATTGATTACGGTAGAAAGCGCTGTACATGCATATTATACCAAAGAGGGGATGCAGGTAGAAAATTGTTTATTGTGTCAGTTAATATATTTGTGCACTCTCACTATAGCTGCTTGTTTCCATTATGACAGCTGCACATTACAGCTCTTACACTTTATACATTTAAACATGATGCTCTAGATGCACATTTAGGTCTAAAACTGTCCCAAATCGAAGTGAAACTAATGGTACCAATTAAACATTCTCTGCATGAAACGGACCTGGCAGCTAATCAGGACCAAACATATAAACATAATTATGCATTTTCTGCATCACCAGC
>NW_007579060.1:147095-160163 GCF_000690725.1 Stegastes partitus | reverse complement strand
AAAAACTGTGTGTTTACCTTGAGTGTGTGAGATACAGCAAATTCTCCCGGAACATTTTGATGTGAACTTGTGTGTCCTGGATTTATTAGCGTCAAAGAGAGAAAAGACAAAAAAACAATTTCACTGCTCCTATTTCACTGTGGCTCTAATGAGACTGCATTTGTGGAGTTTGGAATCTCACGTCCAATTGGGGCGACCTACGATACTGTTTTGAAATTCAAGTAGAAACACACATGTAACGGATGTATTTGAACAAGGGAACTGATGATTGTTGTGATGTCAGCCCCTACTCTGAACCAAAGTATTTGATATTTAGTTGTTATATACAGCAAATATATTATATTGTTTTACACTGAAATACTGACCATCTGTTATATTCCGTCTCATCCCTAAAAGCTTCATTGAAATTGAACATTCAAGCAGCAAATACAGGTCATTCCTTTACCATCACGCATTTAAAGAGCCATTTATTTTTAATAGGGTGGAGTTTATGGTCTGTGGTGGATATTAAGCTTTTTTTTTTTCTCAACACTAAAACTCTATAACAAAGAGTTTGCCTTACTTGTGTGAGTAGTGATTTTTTTTTATGTTTCAGGAAGTGATTGTGCCTTTATGCAACTTTTTTTGTGTTGAAATGTTCGACATGTATTTACATCTTGAATACACAGAGATCAATGTTTAGGGGCTTCCTCTAACAGTTGTAGCACCGAGTTCACTGTGTTCTGCTCTTAAAAATGAAGATTATTTGCACTGGATGGTTCTTAGATTCAAACTGGATGAAGGAACTGATATGAGCTTGTGTCACATTCTAAGATCTGTCTCTCCTTCTGGTGTGTGTGTGTGTGTGTGTGTGTGTGCGTGCATGTGTGTGTGTGAAGACAACCACTTTTTTTCCAAACATGAATTAGCATCTATTTTGAATTAATGTGTCTTTTTTGAATTAATGTTCTCTTTCCCTCTGAAAGCAATTTATTTTGGGCAATTATAATATGAAGAAAATGCTTTTTTTCTTGCTGTCTGTGTTTAACAAGGAAAATAACCAGTATTTAAAGTGAAACTCTGCATGAACTTGCAGTATTTATGTCACTAGATATGTATGCAACACAGAAATGTAACAGATACGTATGTGTGGCGTGTGAAATAAATGAATATAGGTCTGATTTGAGTTTTTTTTTTCCATTTGTCACAGAACTACTGCCTTGACTTTTATTACCTTGAATAATAAACACGTTGCTGGGTTGTTGGTAAATTCCATCGCAGTGGGAAGAGAGAGAAGTCTGTCCGGCGTCTCTCTGTCTCTGCCGGAGAAAAACAAAAATGACACCTTATTTATAACCTGACACCATATCCCAAAAGTTCTACATTTCTTGCAGGGAAACAGTCTTCTAGAGAAGTAAAGGCATCTCCCTAAATGGACCTGGAGCCTAGTATATAGCCATTATAGTTAAAGCAGTTGATTATGAATACTAACACACAAAGAAATGATAACTTATGGAGCAAACAAATGATTCTATTCTCACATCCATCCAGAAATAAGTCGGTGTATATTTTAGCAGCCCGTGATGAATGTCACCTTTGATACTGTGAGCGCCGAGAGCCTTTTTCCACCCCGAACCCAAACAGACATCCAATTACACCTCTGAAATGAATCAAGTGTTACGTAAGCAGCCTCCATCTTGTGTCAGATCACATACCCCGTTTGCTTGAGTGACAAGGTCTTTGTGTGTGTGCTTTGGCGCCTGCAGATGCGTGGGAGAACGGGCTTGTGCTGCATGCCCCGCGCGCTTTAGCTTTTGTTGCCGGTGTGCTGTTGTGTGTCACGTTAACCCTCTAATGCGAGTTCTTACTCTCGGATTGGGAGGTTTGCCACAACTGTGTCACCTCTGGGCTCAGCTGGAGAAGGGCCACCCTGGGCTGCCGTGACAGACAGGCGTGGTGGAAGGTGTGCTGGCGAGCCAACAGGTAGATGGATCTTTTGCATCGCTGCCTCCCCCTCAACGCTGTCCTCTGAGAGAGAGGGAAAAGGGGAGGAGACGGGAAGAATCGCATCTTTTGTCATTTATCCCCTTCCCGAGGGAGCACAGTTGCTGTCGCACCTGCGCTACACACAGACACACTCGTCTCGCAGCCGACTGGAAAAGGTTGTCGGCGCCTACAGGGCTGCATGGGGGAGTGGATGGGGGCTGCACACGACCTGCCAAGAGCCTGAATACAAAACAAGCTCCTGCGATAGAAAGGGGAAAACCCTCGTATCATAATCCAAGGTTAGCTTCCATTTGGAGAGCCGATGGTTTAAAGAAGGATGCAGTGGCAGTTTTATTGTACAATAACCAATAACACGACCATATTATCTTTTTACATTTGGCTGCACAGACATAAGAATGCAGCTGCTAATTGTCAGCGCTTCTTTAAACTATGCATTGAACTGTTAAATTACTTTTAGGACATGACTGCTGTGTTTTTCCAGAAAATTCACAACACATATATATAATATTACAAAATTACACAGTGTCAAATGAGTCAAAGCTGTCCTAAGCAGCTTCCAATTATTTCTTTTTTTAAGTTAACAAGAAGCAAATTTCTTCTCATAAACAAAACAAAAGGCACAAAATGGTAGAAGAGAAGTGCGTTAGGACCTTCAGGACCCCGACTTAATGTGTCCCCCTTATTATTTAAGTTGAACATACACCCTGACTAACAGTATCCCATGTTTTCCATTATTACCTGCGTTATCCACAACACTGGCATCTTCAGCACAAATGAATCATCTCATTATTTATGTAGCATCGAGATCGACTTTGCACCCGACGTCCAACTGGCCGCTCCTCAACTTTACCAATTAAAGCGTTTCCTTTCACGTGTCTCATCCTCTGTGTCCCCGTGACACTTTCAGCTCCGCAAACTAAAACCATCCATTGTGCGTTTTATCTGCATACCAGCTACAGTGGAGCTGGCGATATCCGCTGGGCTTATCAACGCCGTCCTCAAATCTACTCCCATGTGCTAATCTCTTCCCACCCATACCTGTCCTTAAATAGCAATCCTTTACTCCTTCTCCCCTCACAAACGCGCCGGACTGACGCAGGAATATATTCACATCCGGTGACAAATGAATTTCCAACCGTTTGCTCTCAATTTCTGCCGCTTTTATGGTAAGCGGTGGCTTATCGCGCTGAGACGAGCTGTGGAACTTAACATAAAGGACGGGATGAACACCTCGCATAGACCGGATGGGTGTTTAGGAACGGAGATTTTGTAACTTAGTAAAAAATCACAGCGACCAAATCATGAATTTAACCGTGTTTTCTCGATATCGTAAATCTCCTTCCAGCAGACTGGCATTTTTGCTTCACGTTCACAATTTATCCAGTGACTGTTCCGCCTGAGGACCAGCTCTTATCAGCGTTGCTGCTTTATCCCGCTGATGCATTTCCTCCATGAGCCCGTTCCCTGAGGGACTTTGTTCCATTAATACTGCCCTTAGTGCGACCTTGTTCTTCCCCTCTCTCTTGTTGTAGGCAACATCCCTACACTTCGATGCTAACCACCTGTTGAGTTACTACCATGTGGATAAAGGAGGCTGTGCACTTTAGATATGTCCTTAGATACTTTAAACCTTATCTCTGACCTGCATGGATTTAAATACCTCTACCAGAGCAGGTATGTGGATGGTTTCTAGATATAGATCGTGTCACTGTTCTATTGTGTGGGCGTCGGCATGATGTTGCCTCATTATAGTGACCTTTCTATGTCCTCTGAGTGTTCTATGCTGAGACAATCCTCAACACATATACAGCATGGTCGCTCATCTGTCAAAAATACACTCTTTTTTTTCAATCCAACTGTCAATATTCATGAAATCTGGAAAAGTTAAGCATGTCTTCATCACAGAGGTGACAGGGGAGATTTTCTTTTGGAAAGATGGCGTCAGACTTTTGCTGACAAGTATCCTATTTTGTTGTTGTTGTTTTTTCTTCTCCCTCAAATGTATGGCTTCTCTAAGGTTGGATTTAATGTAAGGATTGCTTTTCTTCTTCTTTTTTTTATACCTTTGGCATTTTGCCTTTATTTAGATAGAGCAGTGTCGATAGGAGGGAAGTTGTGGGGGTAAGAGATCAGAAAAATGACATGCAGCAAAGGTCCGTCTGACTGGGAGTCGACAAGGGACTCAGCTGCAAAGGGCACTTTTTCCCCTGTGGTATTGCTAGTTAAGTCCAGTGTGAAGAAATGCATGTATATGCCAGTCATCACTACATATAACTAGATATAACCCCCAAAAAATAGCTAAAAATGAAGCTATTTTAGGTTTTTTATGAGCCAGTGCCTCATTTTTTGTAAAGACTTCATTTCACTGTTAAGCAGCTCCCAATTACACTTTGAAAAGACAGTCATTAAAATGCTATTAAAACAAATATAAAACCGTCTCGCACCCAATTTTCCACCGCCATAACCTGCATGTTGTTCACACGCTGAACTGTACACCCTGACACGTAAGAGGCAGAGCTCTTTGTTTGTCTCCACCCACCACTCACCTTCATGTGTCGCTGATCCCCTCCGATGTCGTTATTAGAGGTAGATGTGAAACTGTTGTCTGTTATCAGGCCTCTCCCCACACGGCTGGAAAAAGCTGAGTGCCCTGACCGTTTTTTTTTTTTTTTTCAATGGTGGAACTCAGCAATCAAAACCCTTCCATGATAGTTACTGAGGTACATAGCCAAAGGCAATAATAAGGTCTAAAAATACCATATGGAGATTTCAGTTCTCCAGCTTGGCTGACTGAATTTGGAGCCAAATTATGCTTGCACGCTCCAAGCATCTGAAAACGCCTGATATTCCAGGTTTCTGCTCTGGTGTGTCAGTTAACTCGCTCAATGTGACTGGACTCCCTCCACTGCAGCACAAGAGAATATTCGCTTATATTACTAAGAGCACACAAATAATTAGCATCTGAATAGCATGAGCAGATTTAAAAACATTTCATTCATGCAGCGCTCTTGCCCTGACGTAGGCGTCAACTTTATTATTTTCTTCCCAGGATGAACCCTGTGTTGCCTACACGAGAATCTCAATAAGATTTCCGAAAAAGTAGTTATTCATAAGCACATTAAAAAATTTTGGCTCACGAACAGAAAGGCAGCGATTGGAAATATAAAAATACACATGTGCACTGTACCTGCAAGTATATTTATCATCCTGCTGTTCACAACTGTCCTGCCAGCAGCTCCCATTGACTCAATGAAGTGAATCCCCCCCCCCACCACCATGAGCTTGGATGCGTGGGGGTTGAGGTGCAGAATCCTGCCTGGCCCTGTGGGAATGTGTTTTTTTTATTCACAGGATGTTCAGCATGAATCCTCTTGACACTGCTCTTTCTCTAATTCTCTTCACGCTGGTATTTATTTGATGGCGCGTCACCTCACCTTACACATATGTTTAGTGTGATTAAATTTTTCCAGTCCCAGGGTATTCGGTATGCTTGCAAAGGAGAAGTGGGGGGAGGGTGTAGGATTTTTTTTTTAAAAACACACACTTGGAAGCGTCACCGTTGCTGCATCAGGTTTTGCTGGCGTGTTTCACTCAAATTCATGCACCCACACTCTGACTGACACACACACACACACAGAATTACAAAATCCTTCTCGGTCCTTCCAGCCAAATTAGTATCTTCTTTCATTCTGGCGTGCAGATGTCTCCGAGTGAAATACCTGTGGAAAATCGCCATGATTGGGTTCATTATGTTGCCTGCAGTTAGCACGGATGGAAATGAGTTTGGTATTTTAAGCTGAGGGAAGAAGAAGAAGAAGAAAAATAATAATAAAATCTCCCTTTTTTCAAAAAATATCAGCTTGTTAGACTGAAGAAGTGCTGCTGCTGCTGCCTGCCTGTTTTGGAACATCTCTGGACTGCTTGATGAGGGGGGCTATGAATAAATTTTCCCGTGACCCCGAGATAACGACGAGCTCTGTTTTAATTGTCTCACTCTATTATAAATTACAATGTGGAAATCTGCTCGTCTCTCTCGACGTGATACGGATCAATCTTCGGTAATATCCACTCGCTCTTCGCTCGCCGGCATCACTTATCTCCTCTTTTATCTGCTTCTCCTTCCTGTATCTCTTGTCGGTCTCCGGAGTCCGTGGTCATCGTGATCGTGGCCACTTTCCTCTACACCGGAGGCCACCGAGAAGAGTCCGACTGAGGACGTGCATTGTATAGATTGCCAGTGTGGCGAGACTTTTAATGAGACTGTGACATTGGTTGATATGACAAGAAGCCAGCTGTGAATTAATAATGAGAAAGAGACTCTATTTTTTTTTGTGTGTGTGTGTGAATATTTAAGGCTAAAGAGACCATGAATTATTATTTTTTTATTTCCACTCAATTGTAAAAACTAATTATGTATGCACATATCCTGAGGGGCCGCTCGCTGCACCTTTTCCTTGCAATTCCTCTCTTAATTCCAAATTAGTTTCTCTTTACGTCGCCTCCATTCTAATCTGCGCATCTGGTGCTTTGACAGATGGGGCTCAGACTAATGGTCTGACCGCCGGGCCACTGGTGGCTTGTTTGGCAGTGTCAGTCTCATTTTAAACTCAAATACAAGTAGAGAGCGAGAGAGATAGGGGTTGGGAAAAAAAAAAAAAAAAAGCTCCCAGAAAAGTCTTGGAGGTATTAATTAGAGGGTAAGAAGAATGCGTGTTTCCCTCGCTTCCCTCCATCTTGACCTGTTTAACTGACCCACTTCTGCGGCTACCTACCTGTCTGCTGTGCTGCTGGAGATCTTGCGTCAGGGATGCTCAGGGAGAACAGATTTGCATTTTGTTGTTTTTTTTTTTCCCCTGCTGGAGGCCCTTCCGCTGCCTTTGGCCTCTATGTGTACTCACCTCGCTGTTCTTCAGAGACCCCTTTGAATCTCACTTGTTTGCACATTTTGAAAGGAAAAGGTCAGTAAGTCGCAAAGCCATTAATACACATGCAGATGTTGCACATGTGGGGCCCTGTGGATTGTTTGCACTCCACATGCACTTCAGCCTTTTTCTATAACTAACCTCTATACCATCTCCAGGTTAACATGAAATCGATGGACGGCCGAAAAACACAGAAAAGGTGGAGCAGCGGCAGCCGCGGTGGAGTTTGTGTAATTGCTGCTCCGCATGCAGCAGCAGCCATGTCTGGGAAATGATGGAGCAACACACACATCTCTCATCTCTCTATACCTCTGTATTGATTCATTCTACTGAGACAACACTGTTGTAGCGACGCGCGACTTCTTTTGACGGTAGGCTGCAAGAAATCACTGGTTGCGATCTTGGAGTATTTACTGTTTCCTTTGGTGCAATGTGTTGCTTTCCCAAAGTTGTTTGTGTTTTTAAGACTCATTAATATTGCCTAATGAGGGTCTGGGGAATACATTTTTGATAACTTGAGCCTGACAGTGTGCAAAGTTTTTTTGATTTGAAATGTGTGATCTGTTGTTTGTGAGCACTTTGTAGTAATTAGCAAATCCGTTCTAAAATCCTAATTGGTTGACGTAGATGCGCTTTTGAAGAAGTCTCCATTTGCATCTCAGCTCTCCAGGGCGATTTCACATCTTTTATTGCATTTTTATTTTATTTTTTTTGTGGTTTTCCAGCCACAGCAGGCAGCAGTTTTCTGCTAAAATGAGCTTCCCGCACAGTGTCAGATGGCAGACATATGATAAATGTCTAGCTGCTGAGCATAGAGGAGGATTTAGGCGCTATAAAGTCAGATATTTTCCCCTCAGGAGTCGGTGGAGCCCAAAATGGAGCAAAAACGAATGTGATATCAAACTCCAAATAAATGCCAATTTGATATTTTAACTTAATAGAGTAGCCAAATAATTTGTTATTGCTGGTTTTAAAGAATACATGACATTCTTTTTTCTTTAAAAAACAAAAAAACAAAAAAAGAAATCCACATCCAGAAAAGACAAACACAAAAACATCATATATAACAAAACTGCAAAATTAACTTCACTGTTGCATCGAGCTCCTTCACTGACATGAAGAATGAAGCTCTGTAATTCATTTTGAATCAGTCCCATACAGTTATTTGCCCCCAATCTAATAACACTTTTGTTTTTAAAATAAAAAGAAAGCATACTTTTGCAACTGACAGCAGTTGGTGGAGACCAAAACAGAGCAAAAAAAAAAAAAAGAGTGATTAAACTCCAAATGAAATGTTGTTAAGTTTGCCATTATAACTTTATAGATCACTGCAGTAGCCAAAGAATTTGTTCTTGCTGGTTTAAAGAGAACATGACATTCTCAACTTAATAAAGAATTAAGCTCTGTCATTCATTTTGAATCAGTCCGATGAGTCCATAACATTCTATCTTTTTTTTCTCATTTTAAAGAAATATCCAGAAAAGCACAACAAAAAACAACAACTGACCTTGCTCACGAGTAAAAACCTGATGTAGCTTATTCCTCCTCCGTTATACATCACAAAACTTTGCAATTAACTTCACTGTTGCAGCAGGCGTCTTCTTTGACAGGAACATAGGCTCTGCAATTTGTTTTCAGTCTCGCATACATTTTTTTTTTTGCTCTCGGTTTGTTAACAAACAGTCTCTAATGAGAAAATAACGCAAATAAGCTATTTCTTCCTGCTTGAGTAGCATTTAATTAAACCTGCAAACCCGTTCTGTTTTAGAAGATTATTAATTAAAGCCTCGTTATGTTTTCTTTTTGTTTAGTTTGTGTTCTTTATATATATATACATATAAAATTAAGTGGATTTTTGTGACATGACATGACAGGAAGTTGAATTTTTAAAAAAAACTAACACCAGCTTTGTTTTTTTTTTTCCTTTTTGTGGCAGCTAATAATAATAATAATAATAATAATCGTAATAATACTTTATTGATCCCTTACAGAGAAATTCCATTCACAGTTACATCCGTCCAAGAAACATAAAGACAATAACTGGGGGAGACAGGAACTGTTGGGACTGCCAGCCTTATCAATTAGAGGAAAAAGGAAAAACAAGAGGAAAAAACGAGGGGAGAAAAAGGCAATTCCGCTGCTGCTGACAATAAGAAAAGTCTCAAAGCTGAGCACTATTTCTGTGTGAAATCAACATTGAAACATAAGGAGAAAAAAAAAAACTTAGGAAGTGTTACTGAATGCAAGCACACCAGCTTTGCCTGACTCGTCCTCTGGGGGATTTGGAAGTGATACGGAGTTATGTAAGCGGCAGAGATCGGGGCAGGATGCAGCACAGAAGGCTGCCTTGCTGTGGATGATGTCAGTTGCATTGTTCATTCATGTGCTTTACTCTCTCTCTCTCTCTCTCCAAGCCAAGCTGCTATCCTTCTAACATCCTGGTGGCAGACGTCCCAATATCCCTGGTTGAGCGTAAGGGATTCACACACTCGCTTGGCAGAGGCTTCTACTCTCTCGTTGTCCCTGTTTCTCTGCTTCTAAAGAAAACCAGCTCAAAAACAACGTCAGGTTTGGAAGTGCTCCTGCCTTGTCCCTATTTTTAGGCTTGGCAGCCAAACGGCACATTTCAGTCCTGCTTTATGCATTTCTTCCCCCCTCTCTCCTGTCTTAAGTCTATACTTGTGTAGGGAAATCTTTCTTTTGTCTTTCTGTAGTTTTTTTTTTTTGCTGCTCCATTTCTCTTTGCCTAATTCTCAGCTGCCACCAAAAACCAAAAAAAATTAGACGAAACCCTCAAAAGGAGAGAAATCACTACAACTGGTCATACTTAGCAAAACATTAAGTCCACTTATTGCCAAGTGGCGTGAGTCTGTATAATTAGAAGGTCTTTGTAGCTCGCCTCAGCAGCGGCTGTCAGTCTGCTTTTATTCTTCCCGCCGCCCTGTGAGTCACATTTTCTGCTCCTTGTTTTAGGTCTGTGGCTCGGTGACCTACTTATTGTCACTCGGAGATGTGTAACATTTTCTGGCTTGTCACCCCGTCGCTCCTCGCAGACGTCATCCATTTGCATAAATGTCTATTTGCTGCCACCACTGACTCAGTACAAAAGGACACCTGATTATTCAGCCTGTGTGGTTTCTATATAAAACTGTATCCAGCGTTGGTCCACCACACTGTTGCTGCTGCACTAACGCTGACATATAGACAACATTGTATGTGTCGTCGTCCCCCCCTCATCCAAGAACAGCACATTCATCACTCATGTTGCTTTAATCGTTCACTCAGCGCTGCTCTCCTTAACTACTGCTGCGATTCCTGTCAGCGTCACCATTCTCACTTGGCACTCAGGCAATTTACTGCAATAATGGCGACGTATTTATAACCTGAAAAGCTTTGTAATTTTTACTTTTAGATGTACAGTTCGCTGGCAGGAATAGCAGCTGTTGCTGGCAGATTTGATCAGCAGCTCCAAATTGGAGCAATTTTTATTTTCTCGCATTTGCTTTAAAATGAAAATCCTGTAAAAGGGTATTAAAGTTTAATAAATATGCACTGGATGTCTGCATGATGTTACGCCAAAAGGTTGAAGCTAACAGGTTGCAGGCATGTGGTGATCAATGGGGAAGACATGGAAACTAAAAAAACATCTCATGTTGCGGTGCAGAGCCATGGTTTTATAATTATAATACATCTGCTTAACTTTAATATTCGGTATATTTTCAAACAGAACATTCTTGCTTTTGACATTACAAGAGAAAAGTCTTTTGTGGATAAGAATTAGACTCACATTGTCCCATGGTTGATGAGTTTTAAGAAGGAAAACTTTCCCCATTTCAATAAAGAGCAGGAGAAAGCTGCTGTCATTAGACTAAACTCATTTCTTCTTTCTTTCTTTTAAATGTCATTAGGAAAAAAAATAAAACTATCCCCGGTATTGGAGATAAGCATGGGTTATTCAATCCAATGCACTCTAAGAAATAAAAAAAAAAAGTAAATGTACTGGTGGCTCATTAGCCAGACTTTGTTAATTAACAGAGAAATTACATTTATAACTGTGGGACAGTGTGTCCACAGTGAAAACACTGAACTGAATATTTTCAGTATTTTAATAGTAGCATTATAGTAAAATGTATTAATGATCTCTTCTAAAGGGTGTATTTGTTGTGAAAAGCAGACTTTTTATTTTTTAGTCTTTTTTTGGTGTATCTGAAGTAATAGAAAAGGAAGATTTAACATTGAATGGCATCTCTATCATGAAAAATCTGACATTTGCTGTTATTTAATGCTACGTCTACACTAAAAAATAACTGCAACTGTCGAATAAATCTATAAAACAACTGCATTTTCTGCTAATTTATGGCTTAACGACAGTATAGTGTAAATAAATTAAAAAGGCAATTAAAAAAATTACTTCTCCATTAATGAAGTCAGTGACTTCAAGTGATAGTAAATTCTAAGAAATCTTCTGTAATAAAATAAACGTATATAATTCTCACATTTCTATAAAAATACAGAATTAAAATGAAAGAAAGTTTTGGTTTTTAGCTCTAAATTGAAACCATTTTGCCAATTCGTGGCATTTTCTCTAAATATTAGAAACAAACGAGACATGACAACAATTACATCAACTTATTTTATGCTGTTAATGCACATTTGTTTGCTTTGGTGTGTTTAAAAAAAAAACTGCTGTCCTGAGTTACAGTGAGAAGTTACTGACTGCTGCAGGTGGAGTTTAGTGAACCGGTTATATTTTCAGGCCTGCAGATGCTGGCAGCAATATTCCAGAGCAAGTTCCAAGAAAATGGCACAAAGCCTGAGCGCCATCATAATAACGATGATGGTGATGATGATGATGATGATGAGAGTTAAGTGATGAGAATGATATCAAGGAAATAATTTGTTCACAAATTCATTAACCCCCCTGGCTCATATTTACAGTCTTCCAGAGAAGCTAAAGAGCGAGATTAGAGTGTCGTCTGAGTTCCTGAGCGCCGGAGCTGCCCCGTTGTTTTATTAATAAGGAGGTCGCTCATTTATAGAGGGTCCTCTGGCTGTTCATACTGGATAGACATAAAAAGGCCACAGAAATTGGATGAGAAATGCAAAACAGAGCATGAAGTTAAGGATTGACTGAATGTAGATCCTATTTCATATATTTTCTAGGAGGTTTCCTTATTGCGCTACCAAGTCAGAAAATTAACTAATTCTCCAAAGATGCTTGTTCATATACAGTTAAAACCAGAAAACCAAATAAAAAGACACAACCTTTTTTTTTTTTTTCTCACTGTCTGACATTAAATGCGACTAAACGTTTCCTGTTTTAGGTCAGTTAGGATTTTCAACATTATTTCTATTTGTTAAATGCCAGAATATTGAGAGACAGAATTTTTTTATATATTACTTTCTTCAAAGTCATAAGTTTGCAAACATTTCCTCAGTATTTGGTAGCTTTGCCTTTAAACTGTATGAGTTGGGTTAAACACTTTGGGTTTCCTTCTACAAGCTTCTTACAATAGTTTGCTGAACTCTGGTCCATTCCTCCTGACAGAACTGGTGGAACTAAGTCAGGTTTGTTGGCCTCCTTGCTCCACACGACTTGTCAGCTCCACAAGTTTTCTCCAGGACTGAGATCAGGGCTTTGTGATGGTCACTCCAACACATTGACTTTGTTGTCCTTAAGCCTCTTTGTAACTATCTTAGCTTAGAGTCATTGTCCATTTGGAAGACCCATTTGCACCCAAGCTTTAACTTCCTGGCTGATGTCTTGAGATGTTGCTTCAACATTTCCACGTGATGGTCTTTCCTCATGATGCCATCTATTTTGCAAAGTGCACCTCCTGCAGTAAAACACCCCCACAACATGATGCTGCCACCCCCGTGCTTCACAGATGGGATGGTGTTCTCAGGCTTCCAGCTTCCCCCTTCTTCCTCCAAATGTAACGATGGTCATTATGGCCAAACAGTTCAGTTTTAGTTTTATCAGACAGACAGGACATGTCTCCAGAAATGAAGCTCTTTGTCCCTGTGTGCATTTACAAACTGTAATCTTCTTTATGTTGCTTTTGGAGTAATGTCTTCTTCCTCTCATGTCGGTACAGGACTGGTTTAATTGTGGATGACACTTTCTTACCAGCTTCAGCAGCATCTTCACAAGGTCTTT
>NW_007579060.1:142206-146433 GCF_000690725.1 Stegastes partitus | reverse complement strand
GTTTCCTGCACAATGAAACAGAAACGTATCCCAGAACAAGATGCTGTAGTAAAAAAAAAAACCCAAACAACTTTATCCTGACGTTGGCTCGCTGATGAGGCTCGTTAGCCTTGGTAGCTAAATTGTGCTCTGACACCTGCTGCTGACTCATCCTGCGGTCCAACTGGAAGCGACTGGGAGTGTAGAAATGCCAGTAGACGGGCAGTACCTGTTCCAAAACATAGCAGAGGCCCAAAAAAATTGTTCCGAAAGCCAGACGCCTCAGCACCTGGTGAAGTAAGCACAGGGCCATTTGTATTTATCAGCAACCCTATCAAAGCAGCAGATTTGTAGGTAATTAGTGCTATGGGACGATTCATACTTTTTTTTGTGCACCAGTCTGCAGAGGAGCGGCCCTGCAAAGCTGGCACGCTGTCAGACTGGAGCTCATTCACAGCGCAACCAAAAAAAAAAAAAAAAGTGGAAGCACCACAGACGATGCTTTGAGGAAAATACCACCCTGATGCATGATGATATCCTGCGTCACCACTGCTGCTCTGTTCAATTTCATGCCCAGTGAGCGCTGAAGCAGGTGCTCGCGAGTCCATTCGTGTTTTTTTTTTTTTTTTGACGCCACGGGCAGCATCTCCTGGTTTCTGTTTACCTCTCGGCCCGTCTGTGAGTGTCTAGCAAACCCTGTTGGAGACCTCAGTCACCCCCAGCAGACGCGCAAACACCCCCCCGGGGCGAAGAGCTGTCAGCTAGCATGCTGTCAGCTCCATCTTTTTTTTTCCTCCTTCACATTATGTCGATTGCTTGCGCTGACGGATCTCTGGTTTGTGTGTTTTCGTCTGGAGCAGATGTGAAACAGGATAATTGTGATGACAGCCTGCTAATTTTAGAGAGACTTATCTTAAACTTATGCTGCCAGAGGCTTGTTTTAGATGGAAGAGGCACTAAAGGAAGAAAAACTTGTAAATATTTGCTCGTGTTAAAGTCTTTGACAGCCTTTCATGACATCCTGGTGATACATTTGGGTGGTTAATAAGTACAAGACTCACTTTAATCACTCCTTAAATTTGTGGATGAAGCAGCCTCCATTTCATATTTGTTTTAGATCTGCATATCCATCAGAGCTGTTGGATCGCACAAACAGAATTAAACTCATTTCACTTAATTTCTCACAAGGATTTCAGGAGAAGTTACGCATGCAAATGTACAATATTTGTGCACAGCAGGAAGAAATATATTTGCTTTCATATTTCATCATCATGTTGATGTAGCGCTGAAAAACAATTAATATCACAAAAAACCTGATTTGTTTTTCTGTGCAACTACAATTTATGCGAGGAAATTAGACTAAAACGCCATTACTCAATCACTTAATAGGAAAATGGCTGCACACGTACAAAGAGGCACATTTCTTTCGAGCATTGTTGCTTTAATTGCATCATTAATACATATTACAAATTTTCTTTAAGGTGGTTTCTGTTCCCTGGAAGTCACTTGTCGCTGTTTTCTGACAGATGCCCCCCCCTCTACCCCGCAAAAAAAAAAAAAAAAAAAAGCCAATTATTCACAGAGCCTCCGAGTATGAAAAGAAAGAGAAAAGTGCATCGGGTGAAATTGCCATTAGCCTTCCTCTGTACCGCATGGGTCTGCCAAAAGGGATGGCATTACTTCGCATTTTGTGATTTTTTTTTTTTTTACTTTAACACATGAGTGAGTTTAATTGGTGAGCAGTTTCATCTGGGGGCTATCGATACCGAGGCCCGGTCGGCGGCTCGTTCTGCAGGGGTAATTTCATTGGGATCGTCTACAATTGGCTCTCCTGCCTGTTTCCATTAACTCAGAACTAGTGGAAAAATAAACAAGGTGAGATGAATGAGAAAGAAAAAAAATAAAAGCCAAAGGGGGTGTTACAAGGGAGTTCCCGCTGTCCATTTTTCACGGTAGGTTGAGCGGCGTTTTAACAGAAAAGGTGCAAAGCTGGCTTTTTTAAAATTATTTATTTTCCTGTCTTTTGACATCTGCATGCAGATATTTGTAGAAAACACACGCGTGATTATGCAGATGTCCTTCAGGTAACCTTGCAACGAGATCTAAATATTCACATCTCGGTGTCGGCAGTACACGTTGTTTTCACGGTGACAACAAGACAACATTTGTTTCCACGATATCCTCCCATCAAATGCGCTCGGCGCCATCTGGGATTCTTACATAACATCTACAAATCCCACCTCTCGCTGCAGCTGAATGTGCAGCTTCTCGCTAACGAAGACACCTCACTTCAAAGAGTTTTTTCTGGAGTGGACTCCAGGCCCAAAGTGTCCTTCTGCGTCCTTCTACGCGTCGCTCTCAAAACAAGCTGCACGTGAAACGCCTCATGTTTCCGAAACATGTGGGTTTTTTTAAGCGGCGCGATGGAAGAGAAAAAAAAGAAAGAAGAAGATGATGCAGTGATTAAATCAAATGGGAATTAAGACGTGTTTGTGTCTATTTCACACTCCAGCTGCTGGTTCGTGTTGAGGAGTAAAGCTAATTAATTCAACACAATCTTAATGAAGTTTTATTGTTGTCGTGCAACACTGTCACTCACTCGATGTGTCAAAATGAAGACGTTTCATATTTGAGATTGGACTCTCAGGATATTTCATAGGTATGTACTCGCAGCACCATGTTTGGTGGAAATATTTGTCTGATTTTCAAAACCTAATTAGTGGATATGGGTAATTCAGAATGGCCAATTAGTCCCTTTGACAATTTTGAGACACTCTCAACGCTAAACAAAACATTCAAAAACCTCTCTGCAACCACTTCTGTTACCATCTGCTGCAATATTCTCCACAATGTAAGAAGCTTCATGAGCTGCAGACTGCCGAAAAAAAACCTGCTCAGATCATTAAAAAACCAACATGTCGAGAGTGTTTTTTTGCGCCCAGGCTTGTGCGTAGAAAGCACAGCGATGCCTTCAGAAGGCGCTGAAATGTAGATATGAGCACGACAGACGTGGCCTTGAGGCGTCTTTAGTTGTTTTGTTATTGCCCACAAACGGGAGGCGGAATAAGAGCAGAGGAGCTCATTCGAATTTTCTTTATTTTGCGGTGATGTATGTGTCCGGCTAAAGCAGCGTGGAGAGCTTTGCCCTCGATATGAAAATGCAATTTGTTCTTTGTGGTGCGCACATGGATGATTAATTGTCAGAGTAATTGGTTTTATGCTCAAGGTCACCCGGTAGACAATGATGTCCTTGAGAGGAAGGTATCTGTCGAAAGCTTTACCTCCTGATTACCTGCTCGATGGATGCTGACTGGAGTGCTGCATTGTTTCGCTTGGAGAATGAGACCATCCTCAATAGAGACATGATGAGCGGCGACTATTTGCATTATTAACTCATCTACTTCGGCCACTTGTGGCAAAAAGAACAAGCTGCAAACACAATTGTGACTAATTAAGCACATTTTACATTACAGATGTGCCTCAAGGGGCTTTACAATCAGTCCACTCCACAAGCTGTAGTGTGAGCAATGAATCAGTGACTTAAGGCAAATAAGATGCGTCATCACTTGTTGCTTGGGATGTTACATGATGTATACTATCTTTTTTATTTTATTTTTTAACCTGTGTGTTTGTATCTACATAGCATGATTCGTAATGCTGTTTTTTTTTGTTGCCTGCCGAGGTGTCCATCCATCCATTATCTATACACTGCTTAATCCTCACTAGGGTCATATAGGTATGTTTACAGCTTATATTTTTATATTTACATCCATCAATATGCATTAAAAAAAAATACACAACAACAACAAAAAAAACTGCAAGGAAAAAAAAACCCTTCTTTCAGTAGATGTTGTACTTAAAGAGGAGCAACATTACATATAAACAATTTAGATATCTAAGAGGACGAAATTAAAGAATGGAAAACAACCAAGGGTGTGATCCAGGAGGACGTCAAACAGCTTCCAGGTGTAGATGAGCCACATGACCTCCTCACCTCCACAGTGAGTCCAATGTGGTTTTTTTTGTCCTCAGCAGGGAAACATCCATCCATCCATCCATTATCTATACACCACTTAATCCTCACGAGGGTCGCGGGGGGCTGGAGTCTATCCCAGCTGACTCAGGGTGAAGCCAGGGGACACCCTGGACAGGTAACCAGTCTATCACAGGGCCACACTTAGAGACAGACAACCAAGCACACTCACATTCACACCTACGGACAATTTAGAATCACCAATTAACCTCAAC
>NW_007579060.1:106068-138302 GCF_000690725.1 Stegastes partitus | reverse complement strand
CACCATTGCTACATCCTGGGCTTAGCTCCTCCCAAGAAGATTGTGATTGGTTTAAAGAAATTCAAACAAGCCAGAGTTTTTTTAGCCCCTGTACAGCGAGTGTAGTCAGACCATTCTGCACAGCGCTATGCAAAATCAGGTTAACCCTCAATTTTAGCCTTTGTGTAAACACTATTTTGAGAGGATGCCATCACTGTAACCTGACCTTAACACTGCCCAAGACGACTGCGAGTGGTTTAAAGAAATGCAAACGAGCCAGAGTTTTTTCAGGTTCTGTGATAACGGGTGCACTCAGACCATTCTGCATTGTGCTCACAATACCTTGGCTAATGCAAAATCAAGGTGAACCTGATCTGTAGTCTTTGTGTAAACCAGATTGCAATCAGGTTTGTGATCATGCCAACTCTTTTTTGAAGATAAAATCAATAAAAATGGATTCGATCTGGATACAGAATCTGTGAATGAGAAAGTGTGAACAGGGCTTTAGTGATCCAGTATTTTCTGCTGCTTAGTACTGCAGCCTGTTTTTAGTTTCTGCCGTTGCCAACCGGGGAAAGCGTCTTTTTACCTAACCTGTCCCACCTCTGCATCCTGTTTTGATCCGTCACAGCTATAGCCTTCTGTGTCCTTCAGGTTTAGAAACACCTACACGTCGTCCATAGCGGAATGAGAAATTGTATATTTTTACATAAAAATGGCAAAATTGAAAGCTTCTGAAATGCATTGGCCCTGTAGTGTCATCTCTCCTATCTTACCCACTGCTGTCACACCAGAGTTTTTTTCTTTCTTTTTCTTTTTTTTTTCTCGAGGAGACGTTAATACACCCTTCTCCAGGTGAAGCGGCTTTCTTACTGGACTGTGCTGCAGTACCATTACAGCTCAACTGACAGGCTGGAAACAAGTGTGTTGCAAAGAGAGAAAGGAAAAGAAAAGAAGACGGAGAGAAGAAGGCGTTCGGGTGAGGAAGGTGTAGCAGACTGGTGAGTTACGATGTGTGTGTGTGTGGATGAATGTGTGTCGTACGAGGCAGGTGGAGAGTGGAGAGAAAGTCAGAGAATACCCCCTCCACCCTCGAGTGAAACCTCAACCGACGTGTTGTGCAGAATTTTAATAGACTCCACTGTCAGATATGGGGATTTTCCATCCAAATCCCCAGACATAAAGGACACACTCACACACACACACATTAACAAGTTAGTCAGGTAAAGAAAGCACGCTGATACAAAAACTGTGCATTTATGTGCAGATGAAATGTGATGATGGGCATTTTATCAATCAATATCCTATTATTTACTACCGATTGTCCGCTCATTCTTCTGTGTGGCGAGCACAGATAGGGTTTTATCAGTCGGCAGCGAAAATGAATTCAACCTCAAGTTGTTTACATACACGAACATGCGCCGGCGTGCGCGCTGGCTGGTGACTCAGTGTGGGAATTGTAGACAAACGCAATCTCACGCTGAACTCCGAGAGCTGCTTTCTGAGACGCTTTTTCTAATATTTGCAGGAGCCAAAAGGTGGCACAGTGGGGAAGCATAGTCTCTGTTTGACACATAAGCACTGTCTCCACTCTCAATGTTCGTCACAGCTGGTGTTTGTCTGGTAAAATAGTTATGATTTAGCCATGTAAATCTGTCTGGTGTACAGTTTTGTTGTTTTTTTTTAACTCGTGCAACACTTTATTCAGAAGACTATCTGTCAGCAAAGGACGATTTTTGAGTTGTGCAACACTTTGTTCGGGGAATTATCTGTTAATAAAGACCGATTCCTGACTGGTGCAACGCTTAATTTCGGAGAATGTCTGTTAATAATAGGAGATCTTTTTGCACAGTGAAATAAAAGATGTGTTTTTGATTGCTATTGTCATTTTCTAATGCAAATTTTGTCATTTGAAGTGACTGCTGTGTAGTCTGGTTCACTTGTTCGCAGGTAATTGGAAGCAGGTGCCTGAAATAAAAATAACTTTTCACCCTTCATTAATGTTTGAAAGATTTGGAAGTCAGGATTGTCACCTCAAACTTTAAAGACCGCACTCACCAGAAGTCTAGAGAAAAGGTTGCTCAGCGCAGAAGAGATAAGACTGTAGATGGACAGCTTCCACATGTGAACGTATCTGACTCAGGAAGTGGAGAGTCGAACGGTGCAGATGTACAACAGAGGAAGCACCGTCCTTTGTGACTTGACTATATAATTTATGCAAGACTTCATTTGTAGTATAAATAAGAAAAAAGAAGTTCTTGAATGTAGGCACTGAAGATGCAGTTTCAGTCACAAAACTGTAAAAATACTGTAAAACAATTAAAAATAGCCATCTCATAAAAAAGGAATACTTTTCTCTAAAAAAAATTAATTTTCTAGCCTTGATCGTACATGTTATCATATGTATTTTTTTATGTTTATTAAAGGATATTTACAGATGTAAAAACAATGAAATTATCCATGATTTTAAAGCGTCTGTGATCATACAACACATCGCTCGTTTACCAAACAACTGACAAACAAGTCTATGGAAAGAACCAGTCCTTTTTTTTTTCCTGGTAATTATCACTAATTATGATTTTAGAACTATATTTACAGAATTTAACTTGAATTTAACAGTTTCATCTACGACTAATCATCTTTTTGTGTTGAACAAATATTTTAAATTAATGCAAACTTTATGGTTTTCTAATTACAGGTTTTGATATTTTCCCGCGACCCTAGTGAGGATTAAGCGGTGTATAGAAAATGGATGGATGGGTTTTGATATTTTATATTAGACATGCAAATTTGGAGCATATTTTTGAGATTGAGAAAAAATAAGTGAATTAAACAGGAAAGTTCTAGACTTTTTCTTTTTTTTAAACAGTGTCAGATCAAGTCGTCCTTTAAGTCCTAAGAAAATGTACTTAAGATATTTGGAAACTTGTTTGAATAGTGTCAGTGTCAGTGTCATGTTGATATTTTGGAGATGAAAAGCAACAGCGTCAATATTTAAAATGTTCCTTAGAATCAAAACATATTTACTGACAGAACATCCTCAGTAAGCGATGCAGCTGTTCTGATGTGAGTAATGTGACGTTACGAACCCTGAACCGTCGGCACTGAACCGCCGCACCGTCAGCACACAAACAAGAATAATTGATGCACCACAATTACAGCCGCAGACTTAAAGCAGAGCCTTAGCGTATATCACAAATTAAACAGGGCAGACAACCAAAGGCACCTTTGTATAACAAGCAAAAACAAACTCTGGGAGTGAAGCTGTCAATCATGAAGGTGCAGAATAAACTGTGAGAGACAACATTTAGAATTCAGAGAGTCGTCCTGCCGTGAGCTTGTCTCGTACTTTCTAAAATGAGCACAAAAAGGCACTTTTACCATCAGACAAATAGTTTTTAGTCTTTAAAACTAATTCAAGTTGTCAGACTCTGTATAAATTAGTTCAAATGTATTTATAACGTTCATAAATACTTCCCTCATTTGGGATAGAGTGTTGTTATTAATATCTTGTGTAGCAATTAGCTGAGGTTAATAGAAGTTATGTGTATTTATTTATTTAATGTATGCCTGCTCAAAACAGTAATTAGGTTATTTTAAGTAAGAGCTATTTTGTCGTCAAAGGCAGCAGATTGTCTCACTTGAATATAAAACTTAACAAACTGAAGTTTGGTTCGGAGCACAGAGCTGTCAATAAATGCATTCAGAAATCCTTTTTCGTTTGTTTTTTAGAAGAAGATTTTCTATGTCAATAGTTTAAAAAAACAGCTCCAACATGCCCTCATTAAAATTAGAGCCAGAGAGGGATTTAGTTCCCTGTAAATAAGGCAGAACTGTGAGGAAAGAACCACCTCCCAACCTCTGAAGTTGAACTCCATTCCTGCGTGTTGATAAATTCGCTGGCATTTCCTTCTTGACTGCTGCATTTCAGGAACCCCTGACACCAATGCAGGGTAAGTGCATTCATAAGTGCACATTTGCATAATGACATATTATGTTGTTTACATCGAAAAAGGAAACGACAATTAGCGGCTGGCTGCAGAGCTGGGGGATGGAGGGAAACCTGTTGAGATAATATCGGAGACAAAAAAGACAGGTTTCTCAGGTACGGCACAAAAAGTTCAATCTTTAGGGAAAAATAAACACATGTTCATTTGTGCTATGTGCAGTAGCAAAACATTAGCAGGCGAGTACTTTTCATTGCTTTTGAAAGTTCCTTTCATAAGACATTGTTTTGATGAGTTAATACAACTACCCAGCAACCACTGATTAGGTAGCAACCAAAAATGAATGCAAAAACAATAAAATTGCTTCTGAGCTTACTATCTACCTCAACAGTGGATGCAATTGTCTGTGCCTGTTGTTTTTTGTGTTCTTTTCCTTATTTCTGTGTGGAAGCACTAGACAGGACTGCTGTTAAAACAATTAAATCCATTTAGCGGGTAAACAGTGACTGTGTTGGCCTCCAAACAGCGTTTCTTATCTGACAAGTTTGCCGACAGTTGCGAGGCTCCGCTGAAAATGAATGGACTTCTCGTGACCTGTTGGTACTGTTGAATCATTAAACACTTCCCGATCCCGCCGCGCACGCTGTGTGTGTACAGACGCTGCCCAAATATACGTACTGGAGAGGGACAAATGTACGCACACCAACAGATGAGTGTGGAAACTAGAGCTCATTAACACACGCAAACAGTGCATCATAGATTCCAAAGCATGCAGGAGTGTGTCGCACAGCATGCTGCAGTGGAGGGGCTGTAAATCAACACAAACCGGGGCTGGATGTTTGTCCGCTGTGGACTGATCACACCACCTGGACATTACCCATAAGGCTGAGCTGGCTGGCCTGGACAACTGAGCTGGTGAACATCTGCCAGAAAGCAACTTCCTCCAAATTGCTGTTTCTCATCCCTCTCCAGCTCGCCAGACTGCTCTCTCTCTCTCTCTCTCTCTCTCTCTCTGCCTCACACACAAACAAATACACCCCTAATGAGATTTAGTTGTCAAGGAATGGTTTGATTCATGACATGCCACAGCAGCGCGATAGAATAAACATGAGGCTGCAAACTCTCAGTAGAATATAACATGTGCCATTTGGCGGATAGGTGGTCATGTGCATTAATTTCAGCACAGGTGGCCCCGGGGAAAGAGACTCGAACCGCGCCCTAGTTTCCAGAAATCGAGAACCTCATCAGTTCAAATTTGCTGTACGGACTTTCCCCCACCTCTGCTGTCACTGCCATAAAACATTAGTAAGAACTGCCGACTCTCCACATCCTGTCACATACCGCAGCATACGGCATGCCAAATTGAGACGCGTTAAGGATGTGCAATGGCAGCGCCAGAGTATCCGCGACATCGTTACAAGACCCAGCGGTAGCTGTCAGACGCTGTCCAGGAAGTGATTGTTGATTTTGGAAAGTCCCCACTGGAACAGCTGTCCAACCGTAATGAGTTTGGAAGTGGTGTCTTTCTCGTTTGCCTGGCTGAAAGTGGATGTGATCCGGCTGGTGAATACTCGAGTGTAAAGAAAGAGTTGTGTTAATGTAATGAAGGGTGTCGTCCAAGGTCGCTGGTGTGTATACTTTACGAAAACATTCCAACTTTATTGAGAAATGCATCACTCCAACACCAGAGACGATGTGGGACAGCAACTTGGATGATTTCTCATTCACAGATGTTGGTGCGGTGGCTCAGATGTGTAGCCATCAGATATGATTTCATGTGATAACCTTGTCACATCTGAAGAAGGGCATCGGCGCCTCTTATCTTGTTTTAGACTTCTGCTTTTACCAGTAGTCTGCACTCATACAAAAAGCGGCCTGACTGCTGCAGCTGCTTCAGAAACACTTAAGATCTGAACTAATACAAAACAAAGAGAATGAAACTCATTCTTAAACTTTTACTACGTTTGATAATAGTTTTGCAACAAGTTCCTCTTGTGTTTGTAAATGTGCATTATGATTAAAATGTTCATATCTCTGAGCGTGCAGACGTGTTTTGCAGTTATCTTTTGCAAAACTGCATCAAAAATAATAATAGCTGTTGACAAATTAGTACATTTTGAAAGAAACAAAAGCCACCATTTCACTTTTCCAACATCTCAGATCTCCTTTCTTTTCTTTAGTTTTCTGATTTTTACACCATGAACTGTGTGGTTGCGCTGCAGCTTAACCCTTGTTAGTCAGAAACAATATTATGTTTAATATACAAACCAAACTCAGTATCTTTTGACTGTGTCAGCACAGTCTGCATGATAAAAATAAACTGTATTCAATGGTAGTCCTTTCTGCTCAGGAATAAGAGGCTCCTCATAGCATTTAGATTAGACAATTCACTGGAATGCAACAAAGATTGGGTTAAAAACTGCAAATATCAACATAGGAAGCAGTTTGGAAAGCAGTAAGTGAATAAAGGAGATACTTGTAAGTAAAGTCTGACAGCTGAACACTGGATTACTTCTTTAAAACACATGTTTAACCTTTTCATCAGGGAAAGTCCTAAAGTGTCTTCCAGTATAAAAACTGAAGAACACAAAGGTTAATGCGAGCTGGAAAAGTTCAGATTCTGTTCCTGTTGCACATGAACAAAGTCCGCAACAGCGAGTATTGGCACCCAGGTTACGCTTGTTTTTTTGGACCACATTTGTTATTTTCCCATCGACCTGAAGAGGTAGTAGCAGAAGATCTCAGTCAACAGGAACAAGATGACCCAACTGTCATGTCGAGGATCATCACTGGTGACGAGAGGTGAGTCTGCGGTTACTACCCAGAGATTTAACAACCTTTGCAGGGAAATTGAATCTCGGGAATCTCGTCGTAGGCAACAAAAGCATGCTAATCATTTTCTTCTACATTCACGGGGTGGTGCATTGTGGATTTGTTCCCCAGGATCAGACTATCGAAGCTGGGTTTTGCTGTGTCTGTGGGGGGGACATTCAAGACAAACTGTGGCGCAAGTGGCAACTAAGGTACTCCAACATAACATGTCCATTTGCAGTGCATTGAAAAATTTTAGACCACAACACAATGGTTGCACCAGATTTGGCTCCCTGCGACTTCCTACTTTTCCCCCAAAATAAATTTAAAGTTAAAGGATTTCCATTTTGACAGTAGAAGAGATCCGGCACATGCTGCAGACAGTGCTCAGCGTTATTACAAAGTTAATTTAAATCGGGTTTTTGCCTTTTTTAGCCTCTGAACTTTTTGATAGACAAAAGTTCATATAGAATAAATTACTGTCGGGTTTGCAAACGGTGTGAAAAGGAAAATGTGTTATTTGCAAGACAGAACATGTAGCATATTGTTTTTTTAAATAGAAAATATAGACCTACGTTAAGGTGTTTTTCAAATATATTAAGCTAAAACTGTGTTGTTTATGTGCCTCTTAGGAGTTTTATTTTGTCTTTGTCTTCCTGTAATTGATAAAGTACTGATGAATGAACTCAAGAGTGAAGGATGCATCTTGCTTTTCTGACAGATGATTGATTTGTGATGGACAGGACGTTTCATTAGCCAAACGCAACACTGAGACGTAGTTGTGTTTTACAGATTCACAGAGTTTACCTTACATGGAGGAATAAGTTTGCACAAATTATTTGATTTCTGTCCAGTTCCCTCCTTCCAGACATCGAGTATTCATACTCACACACACAAACAGCTCAAACATTAAGCTGTTAAAAGCTTTACTTGCAACTCTTTTGTTGTTTACCTGGAGCTGTGCATTGATTTGCACAGATCCACAGAGGCAACAAGTAACACAAGCACAGAAATGCATGTACTGTGTGTCACTGCATATCCAGCATCAAACAATGCAAATGTGTTTCAAATTCAAGCCCCCCCCTACAAACGATTGTTGATCTGTATAAGCGCCTCCTGCCTGTGTAATATATGTTGGAGTTTTGTGTTTTTGTGTGTTTTGTGTGTATTCAGTCTTGGCACATTCTCAAACTCAAGAGAAGCTTCCTCTCGCATCCAAGTGTGGATTTGCCTCTTCAACATCGTCACAAAGATGCGTCAAAGCTTTTCCCCCCTCTGTCTCATTCACTTCTTTACAAGGGACTTTGTTTGCCCCACGATAGCAGCCAGTGATGTTATATTGATTTGCGGCGCCAAACTTAGCGGAGGCCTTGTCTCAGACTGTGATTGACAGTGTTTCCTCATGCGGGCACTGACACCGGAACTGAAACATTGACTGGAGACTTGAACCGAATCAATCAAAATCACTTAGGCCTGACCAGCTCGGCCCATCTTTCCGTAACCATAGCTGTCAGGTGACTTGTCGGACGGAGAATTGACTTGACTGCACGATGAAGGCCGTATGTAAACATCGAGGTCCAGAATGTATTTCATCCAGTCTATTGACACTCGCATTTCAGCTGCTACTTATGATATTAATAGCAGCCGCTTGACAGCAAGTCGAGAAAGCATCGTTCAGACTTTTGTTCAAACTTGTGTTTTCCTTTTGTTGCAGGAGAAAAGCACTTATTAAATCACGAGTAGTAATACCAGCTTACTTGCAAAATCGATCAGTGTTTGTGGGTTGAGATAAGAAGATTATAGAGTGAACTCCATTCATTAGGAAGCAACTCCAACGCCAATTATTTGTGGTACTATGAAAGGTTCCTGAGATTGATAAAGGCATTGTACTGTCGCAAACAACAGCATACACCAACGACAGAATGGAGGATAGACATTATCCAGAAGAAATGTGTTTGGCTCTCTTGGGGGATACATTTCTAGACTTTTCACAACTTTGTCATTTCTGTCCTCTACTCTGATCTGTTATCAGCCTTTGTTCACTTTGGTGAATTCGCTGCTTCTATATTTGGTTATACTTCGACGTTCTGAAGACACAGAACAACATTAGCATACATTTGGAGTTTTGTCTTCCGGTCTGGTTTCGGATAAAAACGGGTGATGAATGAAGGGTAAAACCTGAATGTGTGACCCCTACAGGGATGGAATCTGGTGGCTTTGTTATGCCGTTTTTGACTTGTCACCTCAGAGGAAGGTTCACTACACATCCAGTGATCACCTTTATCCTATAATGAAACATTCCCAACCTGATGGGAGTGGTTTCTTCCAGGATGACAACATTCCCAATCTTAGGGAACAAGGAATCACTGAATGATTTGAAAAGTATGACAATGTTGTGTAATGAGTTTTCTAGATTTTGACCCAGCTGAACACTTATATTTTGGACTGATGTGTCAGTGCTCCTTGCCAACATCATCGAAACACTAAATGAGGTTCTCTTATCTCATTAATTATTTGTCTGTTCTCCATCTGCTATCCTGCTATCTCCCAGTCGAGGCAGACAAATGGCCTCCCTCCCTGAGCCTGGTTCTGTCGAAGGTCTTTTTTTTTACTCTGGTGCCAGGTGCTTGCTCAAAGGGAATCCAAAGGAAATTTTTGGGGGTTTTCTGAGATGACACATATTTTGAATTGGTGATATAACATTACACTGAATTCAGTTCAGTTGGATATCTCTTTTACAAGAAAGGTGTTTCATCTGTCCAGCAATGTTCCAGAGACTTGCAGAATCAACACCAAGGTGCACTGAAGCTGTTCTGGCAGCACATGGTGGTCCAACACCTTTCTAAGGCACCTTGTGTTGGTTTGTGCTTTAATTTGTCACCTGTTGGGTGCTCAGCAGGTGGAGGCAAGAGCTTTTAGATGAGCAAAAATACAACAAATATCCATATTGATGTTGAGCAAAGTGTGTAATCCCAATTAAGTAAATAAGCTCCTATTAAATATTAATTTATCTTAAGGATATGAGTTAATACAGCATAAGATTTACTCATGTTCCAGTCAAAACACTGCGGCATGTTGACATTGAGTCCATTTCTAGCATGTAGTACATAGCGAACCTGCAGCCTTGTCTTCGGTTAGCTGTGAGGCTAATTTCCATCATGTTAAACCCCTTTTACTGCTGCTAAAATGTTAGCGACATAAAAGTCTGCTGGCTTAAATTCTAATTAGTGAGTTTTTTGGAGTGTCTTTTATATTTCTGTATTGATATACATCATACCTGATTCACATTTACTGTATGCAGTTGAGATCTACGCTCCTGTTGATCCTAAATTCTTCTGAACCCGGTCCACTCGTAGTATTTACTTTGCACTGCAGTAGCAAACAGTAGCCCAAGTGTCCTACAGTCTACCTGAGCTTCATTGCTGTTGCAGGAAAAATGACTTGATAAGCTGATTTAATACTTTTTAAAAGTGCAATATTTTGCTGTGAAGGTGGCGTAAAAACATTCATACTTCTCTACATTGATTTGACAGCTACAGTTATGATTCATTTGTAACATGAAGATTTTGCTTTTAATTTTTTTTCCCCCACTTATATGGAAAATATAGGAACATGTGACACATTTCTCACATGATTTCATACAACTAACTGTTAAAATGATTCAGTTTTGTCACAAAAGCCACCCAAAAAAAACAAAAACAAAAACCTAGGAGTGCAGAAAAATAATTTCATATATATGCAGATTTGTGAGGCAGATTGTTCCACACCCGCTAATCATTTCACAACCCTTTAGCTTCATCCTGTGGCTCTTTGGAAATTCAGTCCTGGCTGACCACAGTCATCCTCGTTAAGTGAACACAAGTTGCTCCTACCTGGTCGCAGGTCCAGTTGGTGCAGAACCAACAGATGGAAAAATGCATTTTACCCTGATAGCGTTGTCCTTTTGAACAGTATTATGGGTTTCTTTTTATCTGTGGTGTGGTTTGGAGTGTGTGTGGTGATTATGTACTACAGTTTCTTTGTTTACTGCTGTCTGTAGGACAAATTGCCCCTCAGGGATAAAAAAAAAAAAAAAAAAAGATAGATTACCTTTCAGGACCCAGTACCAGAGAACATTGGCCCAAACAATTGTTCAGCCGTTAAAACTTGCTCCACCTCAACCTGAACAGCAGTAAAATACGACTTACACATATCAACATCTAATAATTGTTCTGTTTAATATATCGGGTAGATCTTTTTCTGCAAAACAACTTTTTTTTTTTTGATATTTTAGGTACATTTTGCTTCCAATACTTCTGTACTGTTGAATGAAACTGTGAACACAGGAGTTATTGTAACTTCCAACACAAAGCCTGAAACCAGGATAAAACGGACCACATGAGAGCCTACGGATGCTTGTAGGGCTTTCAAATGGCCACGTTGGAAGGCAGAGTGAAAAAAAATGTTTTTACAGAAATGGATAAAATGTGGACAATCACACAAATGGCGATAATGGAAAACACATCACAACATTTGAGGCATTCATGTCTGAACGAATAGCGACGCCTTTAAAAAAGCTCTTTTTGCTTTTCTGTGATAGATAGCTCCTCCACCATCACCATCAACAACATTTAAAATTACACTGCAGAACATTTTCCTGCAAGTTAACAGTAAAACATTGGCTGCTGTGTATTTTACTGTATTTTTACAGTGTTACTATTAAAATATTGATTACAGCAGTCTGCAGAAGAATATCAGGTTTACAGTTTAATGGTGTCGCTACAACTTACGGTTTTTACAATGTGTGGCTGCTGAAATAAACATGAACTGTTATCATAGTTTTGGTCTGTTTTTTGTTCTTTTATGGCATGTTTCCATTGTGTGGTCCCTTCTTGTGTTACTTGTATCGTTTTGTGGCTCATTTTACCGTCAATATGCAACTTTTTTGTGCCTTTTTGTCTCTCAGTTGTGTTTTTCTGTGTTGCTTTGTTGTCAGTTGCATCTCATTTGCGTCTTTTTCTGTCTTATGTGTGTCCTTTTTGTCTTATTTGTATTGTTTTGTGCGTGATTTTTGTCATTTACTGTCTGGTTTGTGTCATCTTGTAGCTGATATTGCTGTTTTGTGTCTCGTTTGTTTCATTTAGTGTTTGTTTTTTTTGTCATTTAATCTCGTTTTCGTGTCGTTTTGTGGCTCCTTTTGCTGTCTTCTTCTTGTTTTTGACTCGAGCGTCAGATTGTACAGTTCTCCACAGTAAGTGTATTTTCTTGATGGTGTCAAAAAGCCAAAGTCTTTATCTGTAGCTAAACTCAATAAATATTTCTACACTTCCGAGGGAGCTCTCTTTATTGACGTGCTACTAAGGCTAAAGATATATGGGGGCAGTTCCCTGATGTATATATACTTTAAGCCCTTCCTTGCTCATCTTTAATAGGAAGTTTGGCTGCTACGAGCTTGTATATAAAACTTCAGAAGTGCCTTATCAGCTACCTGAATCCCCTGGCTATGGAATCCCTAATCTCTGCTCAGGGATGGAGAGGACTGCCCGTTTCAGATGGTGATGTCGGGGAAGGATGGGGGATGCTTTTTTTTTTAACACTCTAATAAAGGCTCCTCACCCTCCTGCAAGGCACACACAGTTTGATATTCCCCGACATGCAGTAATACATTAGCCTGCGCCTGTCCTCTTCCAATTTGATAGCATGACACAGCCACGCAGAGGCAGAGGGAATCCAAAACTTTTTAGAGCTCTGACTGACGCTGAACCGTCGTCAGTAATGCAAATCATAAATCACACGCTGGTGAACATGAAACGTTCAGAATGCGTAAAGAGCAGAGTACAAGTGACCCTCTTTTTTTGGGGAGGGGGGTGCAGCTCTCAATGATTTATTCGATCAGCCTCAGATAAGGGATGAATTATGATTCATTTTATGCCAACCTTCCAACAGCCCGTGCAACAGAATTTGTATGCGGACCAAGTGATGTTTGTGGTTCACTGGTTACAATCAAAGCTGGGTTATTATAGCGGCGCAGAGAGGAGGAGAGGGTGGCAAAAAAACAAAAAAACCAGAGAGGGACAGAGTGTATGCGCTGAATAATTGTGTTACCGTGTGCATTCAAGTTGGAGCTTATTTGCTGCTAATGCACAGAAAAGCAGGTCCATCTTCTGTGTCTGATCTCCTCGCTCACAGTTCATAATCCCCCCAGCGTTGAGAGGGTAACTGCGCTTAAATTGCAAATACAAAACGCACATTGCCACGATACGTCGAATGCACAAGATAAACAAAAAATAAGAGCAAAAGCAAATGCGGGGTTGTTTTCTTTGCTCTCCAGCTTGTGTTTTTGGAGATGTGGCCGTCAGCGAGTCTTTTGCTGACCTTGCTCGCGCTGGCACTGCTCCTGCTCTGTTATCTTTCTCGCTCATCATGGCTGCTGTAAAGCTGCTCTAGATAAGGTTCTCTGGTCATGAGGACCCTTCATGCACCCCCTCCCCGCCGCCCCTCCACGTACAGTCTCTTAATCCATCTCTAAACGACCAGCTTGTGTACTGATATAACGGTGTGAAAACAATACATGGAAATATATTCTCCACACAAACCTTAACACAAGATAACAATCTAATTTTCTCTTACTGTCACCTTAATGCCCAGGAAATATCTCTGCTGTCTAGCGTGAGAAGTCTATTATAAACAACATCACACTTAAGCTCAACCAGCTTTTTCCTGGTCCTGGCTTTCTGCGATAATGATGGTGGAAAAAAACAAAACATCATATGATATAAAAACACTTACATTATGACTTGAAGAAAAAGCAAAAGTCTATATCATCCACTGCAGTCTTCAGCACTCTGGGACTATAATAAATGTATTAACAATGAAGATTTTCAGCGTTTGCAAAGTAGCATACGGACAGACGAGAGTTTCAACCGGAATAAATTTAGGATAGTAAATGCAGGATAGGAGCAAATCTAACGCCCTTCTTGTCCAACGTCTCCTTCAGGTTTCCGATTGGCTGATATCTGATTACTGCACTCTTTGTCTGCTGCATCATCTGACTCAGTAACATACGGTCACTTATGTAGTCTGAGTTCACCTTGTAAAGACGATATCTGTGTTAAATCACCTGTACTGAGGACGATGAAAAGCTCTCATCTGACGTGTGAGCAACAAACTGAGGTAGCGATCTACACGACAGATGTTTGACTTTGTGCAGGTTGTCCGTTGCTGTTTGTTAAGATTCACTCTGTGCTCTTCACAAACAAGTTCAGTGAAGGTAAAACTGGAAGCAACCGCTCAAGAAACACAGTAAGAAAAAAAAAAAAAGAAGAAGTTCGAAAACAAAGCAAAAGCCTGGGATTTTAAAAAACAGGATTGTGCTCTGACAGGACCTGCTCCTTTTGTGCAAAGGTAGCTTTAAATCCCTTGTATGTTTCTCAGGAGAAATTAAAGGCGCCACAAGGTGAGAATCCATTTTTATTGTTTTTTGTGGTTGTGATAAACTAAAAGCTGTTAAGATGTACTTTGACACTTTACTTCTGCCATTCCTTGAGTCCCCCACAACTTGATAGCCTCCCAGCTTTAGGGGAGAGTAAGAATTTGATCCAAGTGTATCACCGAAAGAACCAGTAGTTGCCTAACTTAAACTGTATTTCTGCTTCGAGATGCCTCGCTGTCCACCGGGTTGAATTATTTTCTAACTCTAAAACGCCTCGGTCACAAGCAAAACACCATAAATGTTTTGCTGCAAGAGTGAACACAAGATAATTCATGCACTCCCAGCATCTGAGGAACTGATGATTCAGTGGATATTACTTGAATTTTTTGACACCAATGTCCTCACAACAATGGGGAAAATTCATACGCTAAAAGGTCAGAGCTCTGTGGGGTTTGTAAAGCTAAGTGACATTAAGAGATGGTGGAAACTTTAAGACTGATTAGAAACCGATAAACAAGGACTTGCTGTGTTACTGCCTTTTTGTGTTTACATCTGTTTGCTTCTCTCATGCTCTCTGTGCTCACACATGCTGTATTTTAGTACAGCAAAACACCACAATAAAGCTGCTCTCATTTACTTATCTTTCTGTTGTCCGACAAGGGAACAAATGTGAAACAGTGACTGAAATGCCACCAGTGAAAAACTAAATGTTAACCAGCAGTCACTTCAGAGTCACTTCCTAAGCTGCTGCTCTGCACCACGGACAGAGTTAAAAACAACGGCTGTGCTGTGAATTTGGTGACATTTCAATGTAAAATAACTGCTCAGAAAGAATGTCGGAAAAGATTTTAAAAAAAAAACAGTCCCGGTCTCATGCTGTCAATCACATCTGTGTCAGCTGCTGTGTTGTCAACGGTTTCGTTCAGTGCCGTCAGAGATGCAGAGAGAGTTTTCTTCCTGAAGGGGCGTAGACGGCGGCAATTCAGCTGCATTTAATGCTACAAACACTAAAACATCCAATTTAGAACAGGACTAAAACTATTACACAGTCATGAGAAAATGGACCATCACATTATGGGGCCTTTCATTGATATTCTTTTCATTCTGTGGAAACATATTTGTTTTTTTTTTGTTTTTTTCTGCACTTTGGATATATTTTATGATCCAAGTCACGATCCTAAAACCATGTCAGTAAGAAAAAAAAAAACATTTTGCTCCCTGCTGAACACTTTCACAGCCCTAATACAAATTCAACATCACAAAAAAACAAAAAAACATTCCTCCCAGCACAAGCAGAGAGAAAAAAAAAACCTTTTTTGAATTCATGACACTGATGTAATGAATGATTTCGGAGCCTTCTGCGTTGCCAACTGTGTTGCGGTTACACAACATGTTGCTGTCCAGCACAGATTGAGCGTGCTGCAAGCAAGTGGAAGAGGAAATAACTCTGGGTCCATCTGCGTCGATAGTCGGCTGCGAACACATAGCAATGGTGTCACGGGGAAATGGAGTCTCTCACAATGGGGGGGCATCGACCACAGGCTGTTACCTGGAAGAAACGCTGTTGTGAGGTGGAGGTTTGGGGGAAGGGAGGAGGGTGGGATTGACAGACAGGACCCGCTGAGTGGCTCCATTGAGCGACTGCTTTGTTAAGAGTCCATCTGTCAGAGGTGTGCTCGCTCGTGGTGGTGGTGGTGGTGGTGGTGGTGGGGGTGTCTGAATGGCAGGAATCATCGCTCCCGTCCGTTTGTCTTACCTGCTAACGTCGCCTCCAGTGTGCCCACCGGCAAACACATCCTCTCACAACAAGGACAACGGGATGCCCTTCACGAGTATCAGGAAACGCAGACCGACGGTCGCTGCTTTCTTCTGATTGCACCTCTGACCCGGCAAACCTTTGGAGTGCAGAGCGATTTCACCTTTGCACCTCTCAGTCAAAGCTAATTCAAGAGGGGTAAAAATAGAATTGCTGCGGCAGATACGTTCTCAAGGGAGTTAAAGCCGCGGTTGTGTTACTCACGCCTTTTTGAAGGTGAAAGACGTTGAATGAGTTCCGTGTCTCATTTACATTTTAAATTGAATATTTTCATAATGTACGAAGGCGGTAATGCAGGACTACGGAGTGATTTAACCAGAGATTTCCAGTATGTATTGCAGAATTGCAATATATTGAGCGTTTAACAAAAAAAAAAGTAAAGCATTTACTCTTGTTTTTGCAAATTTATTTCAAACTTCATATTACTTACAGATCCAGAAGTTAATTCATGCTATATAAATGTAAGTAGAAATGTCAATATGGGACCTTTGACTGATTTTTTTTTTTTTTTTCATTCTGTCAAAACATACTCCTTTTTTTTTTTGCATATTTTTTGTACTTTGGATATGATTTTTGATCCAAGTCACGGTCCTAAAACCACGTCAGTATTAAAAGAATACATACATTTTTTCTCCCTGCTGTATATTTTTAATGTCGTATAACAAATTTAGCATCAGGAGCCGCAGACTGTATTACTCATGCCTTTTTGAATGTGAAAGACATTGAATGAGTTTTAGGTCTCATTTACATTTCAAATCCAATATTTTCATAATGTATGCACGCGGTACAGCAGGACTCCACAGTAATGTAACCAGAGATTTAAAGCTTGTATTGCAGAATTGCATCGCAGCAGAAGAATCTACTCTTGTTTTGCAAATCAGTTCCAACCTTTACAGCCCCAAGAACAATTAGTTCATACCAGAGCAAAAAAAAAAAACTGACAATTTAGTTACTCAAATGTTTAGACTGTTAGTTTTATTATGAATATAAATCTGTGAAAAATGGCATTTAATGAGAAAAAAAAAGCACACACTTAAACATAAATGTGGCAATTAATCCTGGGCATGAGCGTCCTGCTGTTTCATAACAAGGTGGGTGAACTGCATGCTAATATAATATGAACTAGAACCACCAGCTACAATTCCTGCAGCCCTCTCCCATTTCTTTTGTCACAGTCTGCTGGTTCCACCTCATAGAGCGAACGCAGGTGGTGGTTGGTGGTTGGTGGTTGGTGGGGGGGGCAACGCAAAGAGAGGCTGTTAAAGAAGAATGCATGGCAGGCCGGCATTCAGATCCACTTTTCTTCAGATTTATTGCCGGGGCCATACGGCAATGTTGTAATGCACCGTTAAGATGCTGACACGGGAGGCTGAAGATGGAGTGTCACTCATTTAGTATTCAGGAGGAAGCCCGGTGCAGCCAAGTGGAATGGAGCTGTCGACAGCACAACAAACACAAATGAAAGTGTGCGCCTGTCAGGCCTTATTGACTGCTGTGATCAACCTCGGCTCGCGTTGTAAATACACGAATAATGTGATTCTGAATGAGAGTGAAGCACAGAAGCCAGTTTGATTGAGAGAACAGTATGGAGACCTGACGAGGAGCCTCTTATTAAATCAAGTGCTCTCAGCTCGGCACAACAGCCCAAACTTTTTAAATAGAAGCAACTCTTTCCACATTACAATGAATGGAGTGGATACAATAGTGAATGTTATGAGTCCGCATGCCACTTTGACTGTGTTTTTGGCATTAAGATGAGTTTGTGAGGGCTGCAGGGTGGCGCAGTTGGTACCACTGTTGTCTCACAGCAAGAACCGGAATCTTTCTGCGTGGGGTTTGCATGTTCTCCCCGTGCAGCGTGGGTTCTCTCCGGGTTCTCCGGCTTCCTCCCACACAGTCCAAAAACATGTTGAGGTTAATTGGTGATTCTAAATTGTCCGTAGGTGTGAATGTGAGTGTGCTTGGTTGTCTGTCTCTAAGTGTAGCCCTGTGATAGACTGGTTACCTGTCCAGGGTGTCCCCTGCCTTCACCCTGAGTCAGCTGGGATAGACTCCAGCCCCCCATGTGACCCTCGTGAGGATTAAGCGGTGTATAGATAATGTTTGGATGGATTTTCAAGGCATTATTTGCTCCTTTCACATTTTTTCCCTTCTTGTGGACTCTTTTGTCTCTACAATCAAGTCCTGCACCTCTATGGAAACAGCACAGCAATTGCTAGAAGTAGAAAGAACTCAAACATGTCAAACAAGAAGATAAATATCTTTGATTAAAACCTGGACTCAGTATGCTAAGCATTTTCGAATGGTGTTTCCAAAACTGGGGGAAGAGAAATTTGCTACACACAATGTAGATATGTTACTGCTTACATATATAACTTGTCTCATATCTACTTTGTGCAAACACAGCCTGCAGTTCAACCCAGTTCTGCCCACACATTTTCTACACCTGCTTTATACTGTGGAGGGTCGTATGCAAACTCACACATACAACGAATGTAGAATCATCCATTTACCTAAGAAACATATCTTTAGACTGTGCGAGGAAGCCAGAGCACCTGGAGAAATCCCATATAGGCACAGGAAGAATGCACAAACTTCCAGCTCTGCTCAGTTTAACCCCTCAAAAAAAAAATCTCTGAATTTTTACAACAAGACCATTATATGGAAAGCCGCTTGTGTATAAAGGATATAAAATAAATGCTCAGACATCTTTCCATACAGTTGGGTGCAGCTGAGTCAGTAACGGCTTCTCAGGTTGTCTGATCACTGCAAATGGTTTGTTATGATTTATTTTGAATAAAGTGATGGAGAATAAAGTGATTTTGATTAAACATCCGGCTTTTAAAATCAGATGTGATGGTTTTTCCTGCTGAAAACAAGAACAACTTGAACAGTTTAAGGACAGTCAAAAGGTTAAAAGACAAAAAGAAAAGCCATTCAAGTTCACTGGTGTGTTTTGGGCTTCAGATTAGACAGATGCGGTGCCAATCACCAACTAATACACTGATGCTACGTAGACGCTAGCTACAACCTTTGTTGCTTTTTTTGCAAGCTGGAGCTCATCCAAGTTGACACTGGAAGAGGGCAGATACTTCCTGAAGAAGTCACTGTCCAGTCACAGCACTAACGCAGAGAGAAAGACAACATCTATGCTCATATTACAGCCAGTTAGAGTCGTGCCTGACTTGCATGCATGGGAGGAAACTTGAGAAACTCACACATGCATGTGGAAAACATCCAAACTCAAAACCCAGTCGAATCGAAAAACTTCTTGCTGGGAGCAAAGTTCTGCAACATTGTGTCGCCCTACAATTGCGTTTTTTTCCATTTATTTTCTATTCACATTGGCTTCATTTGTCATCTTCTCCAAATCCTGTGGTGTCATAACAAGCAAGTATCACAGCCTCTAGTTCGATGCTGTTTTGTGATAGACAGCTCATCTAGGAAGCTCACAAGTGTGGATGTGAAACTTTGTAACTTGGAGGGTGTAAAGCATGACTAGTTAACACTTAGACTGAGGCATTTATTGGCTCTAAAAGTGAAGCCAGTGAATCTATGAACAACAACAAAAAAAAACTACTTCAATTGATTTAAACAGGGTCAGTGGACACTGCATAAATCAGTGTCTCTTCATTAGGTTGCAAAATCCACCTCTGAAGGTATTTATTCAAGATGTTTTACTCACTGTACATCAATTTATCATTTGCGAGACATGATTTATGCGGAAGCTTATTAACCTGAAATTTACCTCAAGGGCATGTCTGACGAATAAAGACGTGGAAACACTGTCAAGGACGGTTTCCTTCAGTTTGTGTAAACAGATGTTATTTAATGCTTTTTCTTCATCTTGTGCCTCTCCTTCGTGTTATTCCTATTCTGAACACATCTACCGACATAAATCTTTTGTTTTTAATTAGGCAGCTGGATATCGGATTATAACCAATGCAAAAAATAAATAAAATTGATATGATATGGTTTTTGGGATTAGACATGCATAGAAGTGAAAATGTATTCTCTGCAATAATATAATATCAGCAGCAGGCAGGACTAGCAGTACAAGTGCAGCACTAGAAATAATTTAGTTAGATAATTAAATTCAACACTAAATAGACTGAAAGCTGTTGTGCCGACATGATGTTGAGTCTGTGCTCGTGATTCCAGATGTGTGCGTACAATACAGGAAGAAAGGAAAGGGAACAGTTCCAGTCACAAAAGGACGCAAAGGAACAGTGCACTCCCATTCTTTATGAAACATTCACAACTTCTCAGCAGTGGGGAGAACCTACACTAAAGAGACACCGTAACCTTTTCCTATCTGCTCCCGCAGACCTGTCTGAGAGGCCCGTTCTCTCAGCGGGGTTCAGTCATGGAGGAGACGGCGGTGGCAGGGAGGGTTTGCCCGGATACACTCTTCGTCTTGAATGTTACTCACATTATGCTAAAGGGTTTAGCTTGAACCTTCCACATGCTTAAACACACACACTCACATGCACACACACTTTGAATCATCTGAGGAAACTGCCAGGGCCTGCACATCCCTGGAGATGACTGTGAATAATTGATTTTAACCAGGGAGACGTTTGCATTTTTTTTTTTCCTCCCATTTCCATATAGAGGAGAGTCTCGAGGAGGTGATTCAATAGTTGACTGATACTTGCAACACTTCAGGAAAGTTTGAGAAAGTATAATTTGTAGGTCTGTGTCCCTAAGGATGTTAGGGAATAATGCCAAGTTTTTTTTTTTTTTATTGAGAATTTTTTTCTTTAAATATTGACATCTGAGTCATTGAGTAACATGGTGCTACAACTAAAGCCTGCAATATGTAAGAGACCATAAACCTATGAGAGTGTTGTCGTGTTCAAAGACGTCCTCTGGGATATTTTATACCGTCAGGAACACCGGCGCAAAAAAAAAAAAAAAAGTAGAAAAGAGAGACAACAAAGAACATTTTCACCAGTGTCACGGTTATCTAATCAGATTTCACCTCACTCTCACTGAACTTGGAGTTTGCTTAACTTTTTTCAAAAGGCTGAAATTCCCTCGTGGTTTCTCTTTCCACTGCCTTCAGTGTTGTCTTTCATTTCTGGGTCATGAGAGGGAAAACAGACGAGGGCGTTTTTTGATGTGTCGAAACGGTTCCTGTAGAAAAAGGTGTGTAAACACTCGGCAGCTCGCTCAGGAGGTAAACATGACGCGTCTTTCTTACCCCAGTTTCCACAACTTTGATGTTTGGGAGATGGTATTAGCATTCTGGAGGGAGACAGAGCTTCGTGCTGTGTTTGTCTGATATCCCTTAACCTGGGAGCTTAAGGCAAAGCAAAATCTACCAGGAATTTTTTGTGCTTCTCGGATTGCTCCATCGCTGTTCAGACGCCTGCGGCTCGGTCAGTCTCACATCGCAGCGAGCAACTGGGGGGCAAATGTGAGATGGCTTTTTAAGAGATGATGTCTCCTGTGTCTCCTCAGTGTCATTATAGCAGAAGTGGTCTCAGTGCTGTGGCTCTGTAAGGGCTAATGGGCATTCGAATGATTTAAAATCTGATTGATGCACTCTTAATGGAACATTAAGTTTCATAAAATGGCTCGGGGATAACCCTGCACTGGCCGGCAGCACATAGTTCCTGGTTTTAATGAGTGGTAGTCTGGGTGATATAATGTATGCACAGAGTTATCTTTGCATTTAAAACTGCTCACATGGCACTATTGCACTTAGCCGGGGCTCATTTGCTGCCAGTACAGCTGCAGCGCTGAGGTGCCCATTAGTTCAATAACTAATAATAAATAAATGGCTGATCAAATATTGGAGCTTGACTGCAGTCACAGTGGGAAAACTGCAGAAAAAAAACCTCTGCACAGCGAAATAATTTGGCCTCCTTTTATCATGCTTTACACGTTACAGAATAATTCCTGCAGAACTATTGCCAAGAAAAATAATAATGTTACTTCGATAGCGCCGTTCAAACACAGAATCACAAAGTGTTTTACAATTTAAAAAAAAAAAAAACAGATATTGCAAGTAAATAAGACCCAAAGTATGAAATATCAGAAGAAGCAAATACTAACTAGAAATAAGCCATAAGCCAAAAGTAAATCTTAAGAGGAGCTTAAGGAAAGAATACTGAGTTTGCCTGTCTGAAATCTCTATAGGCAGGAAGTTCCACAGCTGAGGTGCCTGAACAACAAAAATCCAATCACCTCTAGTGACAAGTTGGGACTTTGGAACCATAAATAGGGCTCTGCTGTAGGATCTCAGGCAATGATAAGGCTCATCAGATCTTAAAATGATTCTAAAAGACACCGGTCAACCAGTGAAGGGCAGCTAGGATTGGTGTAATATGGTAGTTTCTCTGGGTGCATGTTAAAAACCTGGCAGCAGCATTTTAATTTAACTGCTGTTTTTGTACGTTCTGCTTGCTGATAGGAGAATAAAGTGCGTTACAATCGTCAAGTCTGGAAGAAATGAAAACAGGGATGACCTTTTCATAGTCTGTAGAGGAGAGGAATGACCTGATCGTGGTTGTCAGAGTGGAATAAAAAAATAAAACAAAATAAACAAAAAAACCCCACCTTGGTTGAGCACCTCTTTATCAACATTACTTGATAGTGGAGCCAGACTACAGGACAAAGCTGGTCATGCTGCTAAAGCTGGGACCAAAGGGATGCAATTCTAATGACTTCAGATTCAGCTGCAGGAAAATCTTGTACATCCACTTTTTACTTTCAGCAAGGCTGCCGTGTATATAGCATGTATAAACAGCAGAGGATCCAAAATAGAGCCCTGAGGGATCCCATAGAGGAATGTTGCACAAGAGGAGGAGGGATCATCAAAGTGTTATCTAGAGGAACCTGTTTGACAGACAGGAGATCAACCAATCCAGAGACTAGATGGCTAATCAATACATTGTGGATCACTGCATCAAACCTGAGCTGAGGTCAAGGAGTATTAAAGAAGAGAAAAAAGAATGTTAATTCTGACTAATTCAGAAAAACGGTATTATCATTTTTAAGTTCAATGCCATAATCTAAAAACTCTTTTCTTTACAATATCTGTTCATGACTGCTGTTGATTAGTTAAGGTTAGGGAGAGATCACTGTCAGTACAGATAAGTTGTGATGAGTAAAATACTTGGGCGTCTTTATTGACCAAATAGCTCCAGGATCTATAATGCAAACTGAAACTCAACTACAGACTTATATTATTGTTTGACCGAATCTGAATATTCATGAATTAAATATTACCTGCAAGTCCATGATGGGACAAAACTCTGGTATTTTGCATTAAATGTTAGGCCTTAGGACTTTGGCCTAGAATCATCCAACGTAGACATAATTTCCAGCTATGGTGGCCTACATATTTGCCTTCTTCTATTTAATCATTTTATGTGTGACTTTGTGTCTTAATGGTGCTCATTTAATGATTTGCACTGTTTTGTTTTGTTTTTTTTTTTTGTCTCCCTGTCTGTATAGTTTCATTTGGTGACTTTTATTATCCTGAATCGCGGGTCAAATGAACACCATTGAGGCCAGGAGTGGTGCATGCATCATACATTTAGCAGAAAACATTTATTTCCTTTAGTGTGGGATGTTCACCTTTTCAGTAAATATAATCACTGAGCATGTTTGTACGATACGGTGTACCCAGGAAGAGAATACAGGATGAGAATTCCACACATAAATATGAAAAGCACAAGACATGAAGTGTTTTGAATGATGCCATTCTGCCTGTTCAAATGACTGCACTGTTTTTCCTCCCTCACATCAGCACCTCAGATGCCCTCAGTGTCTCACTCCCTCAAAGGCTTGCATGCATTTTAGTCGGATGATCAAGAGCCTGTTACTACAGGGAGGAACCAGCCTGCATCTGTTTGCCACCAGGGGCTGCTGTTTCGTTTCTTCCACAAATAAAGAGGTTTTCTTTGCTTCCAAATCCAATCTTTTTTTTCTTTTTTCCCCCCCTCCTACACCTCCTCCCGGCGGAAGCTCCCCAAATAGCAAAGCAGCACTTCAAACAGACACCAACATCCTCTGAAAACCATTGACAGGGTCCAGCTCGGGGCTGTCCAGCAAGGAAAGGAGGAAGGAAAGAGAGCGGGGCGTATCGTGGAGATAAACACAAGCCAGAACACCTCGGGAATACATGTTTGGGCCTGCAGTGCAGCTTATGTTGATCCTGCAGCTTCATTCAGAGGCGGATTCAGTGCAGGCGCCCACTGACACTGCCGTAATTCCCTCATAGACTGGAACTCCGCTTCCCACAGAAACTTTTAAGAATGGCAGCAACAGGCCAGCTATGTTTGGTAGAAGGGAGAGACATAATCTGAAAAGAGGGATGATGCCAGTTCTCCGAGCAGAGGATGGCGGGGTGATCCATGCTTGGGCTTAGTCACTGATGTCAGACTTTTGTCAGCATTTCAGACTCCCGAAATATCCCTGTTTTGAAAATGCATCACTTAATGACGTTAACTAGTTGTAATGCGGAACTTTATTGTCATAAGTATGTTAAGGGGTTTCTGAAATGACTGCATCTGTCTTTCCTGCTTCTCCCAAACAGAAAGAAAATAGCCTTTTCCTCCATCTATCCCCTTTAGTCTCCGGCTCTCTCTGGCTCCATGCTTATAATCCTGGAGCAGCTCAATGGCTTGCAGTATGGGCCATTATTCACTCCAATACTTTTTCTCTGTGCTGGTCAATAGCCAAGGACGTAGTCAGAATTGAAAAGGTTTATTTGTTCCACAGGAGAATATGGATCTGACCACAGGGGCAGCACCGCATCAAGCCCTCATCTTGTGGACTCCAAAGCTCTCTTTCCAAGAGCAATGACACAGAGGAGGCCCACATTTTTCATATGTCTAAATTCTTTGTCACTCAGGCTATCTGGGTCTTGTTGTTTATTTTGGAATATGGTAAATCCTCAGAAGTAATAACTTCTGGCAGGTAGACTGACATGAAATTGCACAGGTTTCTCTCCTTTTCCCTTTAATCTGCGACAATTCAATCAGGCAGCTTGTCTGCATGCACCCGGGCTCCTCTCTCTGCTTTTTTTTTCTCGTTACAAGCTTCTCTCTTTGCTCATCTGAGGATGAAATGTGGGGGTTTTTCCTGGTGGCTGTCAGATGAGCTGAGAATGACAAGTTTAAAATCTGTCGAGCCGAAGTCATCATTAGAAATCAGAGAAGTGTGAAGGTGCAATCCTCTCATATACCACCATTTTGACTCGGGGTAGCATTACAACATTTGTGCAATAAGTTATATAACAAATGACATGCAATTTTTAGTAGTGTGAACAGTCACAAAAAAAAACATCCACCCACTCGCAAAATCTGATTTTCTAAGGATCATAACACCGAATTTGCATGTTTAAGCCAAATTGCTCTGTTTACTTTGCAGCCATACTTAGCGTTTTCAAATATTTTCCGAAAGATTCTACTTTAGGGAGCATTACAACCTTTATTTAACACCAGGAGTAACATACGTTTACCCAAAAAACAAACTGCAAATCTGGCACCACAACAAAAAGAAACGGCTGCTGAGACATTTATAGTGCATGTAAAAATGCAAGACGTTTATTTATGGACATCTCTAGTAGAGATAAATCCACTAATATTTGGGAAAATGGAAGCAAATAAGGCTTCAGGGTGTCCAAGGCCCATATAACAAACAAAAGCCCACACTAACTTGGACATAAAAACTCTTAATTGTCTCGATTCTGTAGACTGAGCTCAGTGACTGCTGTTTATTCTTTCCTTATTTTATCCTTACAAGGTTACTCAGACTGGTTTTAGAGGGACACTTCTAACCGCTAGCCAGCAAAGACAAGGACAGGATAAACAGAGCTGGAAAAAAAAGAGCCTTGCAAAGACAGAAACTGAGCGGCACTAAAGCAGCTGAATGGTCCAAATGCAGAGGAATGCTAGTTTGGAGGGTCGATATGCAGCTCCGCTGATGGTGGTCTGCACTTACATAGCGCTTTTCTACCTTTGTGGCACTCAAAGCGCTTTACAATGTTTCTCATTCACCCATTCACACACACATTCATACACCAGTGGCGACAGAGCTGCCATGCAAGGCGTTAATCTGCCATTGGGAGCCATTTGGGGTTCAGTGTCTTGCCCAAGGACACTTTGGCATGTGGGGGGAACCGGGGATCGAACCGCCAACCTTGCCATCAAATGATGATCAAATGGAGTTCATGTCTTGGTGATGGAGGCACTGAGAGGGTTGTGGCAGACCTGAAACTCAACGAGAGACAATCATCTTCCAAAAAAAGGCAGTGGGATGTTAAAAATGTGGTTATGGGCTGCAAAGTTTGATTCCTGCATCTGCTGTCCTGGTTGATGATCATGTAGTTGCAGAATCAGAGTTTACATTTGTTCATGAAAGAAATATAGAAACACAAAGCAGCCAACATAAATTGCAACCAACTATTACTATCTTTTAAAATCACAACAACGAGCTACTATGTAACTCTCACCTCTGTGTTCTTGCTGTTTTTGATTACTCAGCTAGTCTTTGTGTTTCTCTGTTTGGCTGTTGAAGTGAATGGACAAATGCTGCAGGGCAAGGGGGGGATTGTCTCTGCTTAAACTGCCGGGATCTCTGAGAGGTGACCAAAGAGCTCCAAAGCTGATGGCTCAATCCCAATCTCCACACTTAGGGACTCTGACTTTGAGGCGCATTCCCACGAGGGTATCCGTCTGTACCATTGTCAAATTGTCAAGCCTACCTTGGCTCTGATGTGGACTTTGACGCTAATACGTGCCCTTTCTGTGACTGCACATACCTGCAGACTTTCCTGAGTCACTCTCCCATGGCTCATAGTAAAATTGGTGACGCCTAAACGTATCCTGCTGCCCACAAAATGTACACAAAGCAAGTATAAATGGTGTAAGGAAAAAATATCGCAATTAAGCATGTGGCTGCTTGTTGTTGAGGGTATTTATTGCGCTATTGCAGAGCTGCTTCTGCACAGGATTTAAGGCTGCTCATGAGTTCCATGACTCTGAGTAGTCATTTGCTAAAATGTAAAAACACTGCAATGGCACAAATAAGGAGAACTGTCAAGTTGCAAACAAAAACTGAGTCATAATTTATCTGAAACTAAATAATTCATAAATTTGAAAAAAATCATGAAGCATTGTTTGTCATCAATTTTCATGGAGGAAGAGGTGCCACCAACAGAGGGCGCTGGAGCTGCAGAAGTCACGGGTGTGACGTCATTTTAGTGGGCGGAGACAGCAGACCGAACCGGAATGTGGCCGGCAGGAAACAGGAACTGAAGAAATTTGGACTTTCGGGTTTTGAATTGAGAGTTTGTGGTGTTTAGAGGGGAAAATATAGCGCCAAGTGAGTGAACTGGACTTAATTAGTGAACAGTTGGACAGAAAAAGGACGCCTGTTACTTGCCTGAAGCAACACAAAGCTGCATTTCAGGTAACTTTAAACACACTTAAAAAAAAAAAAAAAAAAATTTAAAGGTAAGGACAAGAGTAGTAGTTTGCTGGGGGACCCATAAATACTGTATAGTAATGAAATATTTTTCATAGTAGATAGATGAAAAAGATAAAAAGATATGATGCTAAAAAAAACAAGTGCTTGCAGTATAAAAAAAAAATTCATCCATTTAACATTTTTTGTTTTTATTTTAGGTCAACTTAAAAGTTTCATCTCTGTAAAACAAATTAAAAAATGTGTGAAATTCAGAGAAATTCTTGAATGTGTTTTAGGTCGTTTAATGTCTAAAAAAAATTGTTTTTTCCCCCCTTCCCTCCCCTTTAATGGTTATTTAAATATTTAAATTCTATCTTAGACATGCAAATGTCCGATCTATTTGTAAGTTTTACTGACATTTTCCTGTATTATAAAATACAGGAAAATATCACTATTGATGTTTCATTTGGATGTGTTGCTTTTATTAAAATTAAAATGTGCAAAAAGTTTAGGGTTTGTTTAATGAATCTGACTGGGAAGTGGTGACCTATATAATAAGCTTTATTTGTTTGTTATTAGAAATAGCAGTGACAATTGTAGGTTGTGTGAAATGGAAGGTTATTGATCTGATCAGCTGTTGGTTGGTCTGAGGGGGAGAGGAGTCTAATATTTGTAAGCCTCAGGCCATAAAGGCATTATGGGAAATTGGTCTGTATACCAAGCAGATGGCTGGAAAAACATACTGCAATTTATGAATTTTTTCTCTGTTTTTCTCGTCAAGTACCTTCATCTTTTTGCAACTCAAGCCATCTTGTTTTTTTGTCCTTTAGACAGTTGTCCTTGTATTTCTGTCACACCTCCCTCCATGCAGATTCAACGGAATTAAATCTGAAAATGCCATTTAATGCTAATGGTTCTCGAGCCGTTTTGGTAAATACTTTTAATCCACATGGAAATGCTTAATCATTAAAAATGCCGGCTAATCGCATTCATCCTTAATCCAGTTTAATTAAATCATCATCATTCCTAAGAAAGGGGAAACACTGGATCATCATCGGGCAGGACAGTCTGCGATTTACTGTCTTCCATAGGCAATAAAGTACACACTTTTATTTAAATCACTTACAGCATTATTCAAGCGCTTTCCTCTGCGCTTTCCAGTTGGTAATAAATGTCGGAGAAAAGTCTTTTTAGTTATTATACACAGAGCAAAATTGCTTTGAATACACAATGAGGTTTAGGCCCGTGTTTACAACTTTCAGGATTCGAAAGAGGAGCTTATGAGCAGATGAAGGCAGCGAGACTCCGCCAGACCGCTGCAGAGTGATGCATGGTGAATGAGAGGACTTAATGAGGGGAATATTGGACTCTTGAATCAACAGTGCGATCATTTGGCTGCAGAACATCTTGGATTATTCTGCTGAAACTATTTGGGGTAATTTGATAGTCGGTTTATGCGTCGTGGGAACTCGAAAAGAGCATATTCACTCCCACTTTGGCTAATTCAGCCTTGCTTCTGCTGAGTTAATGCGGGCATTTATAGTCGGTTTTTTACATTTAAGTCAAGGATTTTTCCACCATATATTCTTGTTTTGTCTTAATTGGCATCATTACTAATTCACAATACTTCTAATGCCTGTATATTGTAACATTATGTTGCTTTTAAAAAATGATGCAAAATGGCACAGATACTCTCGCTCTTCAAGGCAGGTAGTTTGTTCCAAGCATCTTGGAAAAGTCTTGGTCTCTTTTTATAATCCCACACTGACTCCATGATGTTGCGATCGGGCCTCGAGGGGGAACCACACCATCTGTTGCAGAACTCTGTGTTCCTCTTGAAGTTGGATCTTTATAACCCTGACTGTGCACTTAGGGTCTTTTTCATGCTGCAGAATGAATTTGGGCGCGATCAGATGCCTCAGAATTTCCATGTGGACTTCTTCCTTTCATCTGCAGTTACGACGCCATTTAGTGAAGGAACCGGGTTTGCAGGACCAGCTGACGTCTAGTTCCAGCCTTAACACCGCGTAACCTAAAACGTAAACAGAAGGTGTATCGCCAGAACTCAAAGGACTTCGGCCTATAGGGGGTAATCATTAAACATTTCCAGTGACAAAGGAGCCCTGTGATGCATCGGAGTCGGAACGCTGCGGCTATTGGATGTGAAAGTAGTCTGACCTTCAAAGTTTGCTCCCGTTGAGAGGGCTTTAGGTAGACTGTTTTTGCAGAAATAAAAGGTGCCACATGTCACCCGAGGATACGAAGTTGCGGTGCCCTTTTGTGACAAGCCAGCAGTTGCTGGACACTGCTGACACCGTCAGACTGACCAATGGTCGGTTGAACATTTGAAAATGCCAGCCAGCAGAGTGGATATTTTTATTATGTGTTGCAACTCAGTGACTGAGTGGAATTTTTGGAGAAGTTTCATTGAAAAATTGAAAGAACTTTGTTAAGCTCAAAGAAATGTCTTGACAACCAATTCCAACATTGCGGAATTATTATCGATCAGGTCTCTGAGCTCTGTTTTCACGAACTCCTGACGGAAATAACTTTCTCTTTAGTTGCTACACACTCCAATATGTTAACCAGATATTCACTTATTTTAAAGCTTTTTCCTGTGGGGGTAGTTGATACAGCTGGAAATGATGCTGTAAGAACAAAGAGATGGAAGCAAAACGTATAAGTTGCAGGCTAGTTAGATATACGATGAGCTGAAACTTACAGTGCTGAGAGGAGCTGCAGATTCTGGAGATAATCTCTACGAGGTTTTCACTATCAGTGACCAAATATACATTGTCATTAACATTAAAATATAGTAAACAGCCATTTTTTTTTATCAGCTTGATACTTTGCATTCCACATCTGTACAATAGGGTTAAATACAGCAGGTGTTTGCTCTTTATCCACCATTGGTGTTGACAGGACCTTTAAGGCAGCTCTGACCTCCCCAAATGCCAATAAGTCTATTTAGAGTTCTGCTGCAGTTTTAGTAGACTGAAGTAACATCACTATGTCGGGTAACGTCCTCTATGTCTGTGAGCAACTCTCTGAAAACTGAAAAGGAGTTTTTGTTTGTTAATGTATAGAAACAAAGGAGTATTTCCTTAGTTTGTCTGAACAGGAAGGTTTCACCACCTCAGTGCTTTTCTCCACTCTGGGTTTTAATAAAGAAAAACTGGAAATGTTTTGCAATTATTTTAATACACGCGGCTGCTGGATCTGGGTGACAACGAACAATGATGAAGTAAAGCCAATCTTAGAACAAAACAAATGAGTCACAGTGCAGCCAGTAATTAAACTTTATGAATGTTTGCATGTATTAATATCACTTTTATTGCTACGTTTCCCCAAACAGTCAGACGGGCGCCCCAGTCTCCATGCTCTGGACGAGGTTGTGCCACTTCTTAATTCTAGATTCACTGAGGTCTTTGAATCCATCTCAGGGTGTCCCAAGGCAAACCGACCATAGGTGAGAGACCAGAGACAACGTAGCACCCGGGATAACAGGAACACATGAAGCTCTTTCACCATGATAACGTGTCGATTCTTCAGGTTGAGGTGCTTCAGGCACCTGATTAGGATGCCTCCCTTTGGAGGCTTTCCGGGCACATCCAGCCAGAAGGGAGACCCTTGGGTGGACCCAGAACTCAATGGAGGGATTATACATCTCGTTTGACCTGTGATCACTTTGGGATCTCCCCGGAGCAGCTGGAAAACCGGTACTAAGGGGAGGAACATCTGGAGTGACCTGCTGAGCCTGCTGCCCCCGTGATCCCATAAGTGAAAGACAATAGTCACACAGATGTGTGAAATAACACGCTAAGACATATCAAAACATCACTGGAGTTTATAGCCAGCTGTTATATCCATAATGCAACAACACTGCATACATTATTAAAGAACATGAAGACTTAAAAAGTTTACTGGCCCTGTGCTTCATTAAAAAAAATAAAATAAAATAAAAAATCTTTGAAACCTACACTTAACCTACATTTCCTGTAAAATGACAGTAAAATATACATTTTTGTATATTGTTTGCTTTTGTAGTTTCCTTAAGTAGTTTATTATAAAGCAGCAAATTACTGTTTTTTGTTGTTTTTTTTAAATATAGATTTAGATTTGATGTGATTGACATGATTTACAGTTTTAGTCTTTTTATTTTCTAGAGTCAGCATATAAATAATACAATTTGGTGTGACAAATATTATCTGTAATTTACCAAAAGTAGAAAAATTGGCAAATACCTGTTTGAAAAAATCATTTGCCATAATTTAAAAGAAGAGTTCTGTGCATTAAGGACAAAAAAATGGCATTTATCTGTAAAATACCCTTTTTTCCCCTGATTTAAAAACTGTTAAAAAAAAAAAACAAACTGTCTAATTTATAGTCATAAAAGAACAACTTACCATTTCCAAAGCTACAGATTTTTAATGTGGACATTATTTGGGGCCTTTTTTTTTGTTAATATGCAAGTTGATACATTTTTCTGCAATTTTGCAAATTATTATCTGTAATTTAACAAAGCTGATAAAGTCTGTAAAATAACAGCAAATTGTTTAAAAAAAAAGAAAAGAAAAAATTTAAAACCACTTAAACATGTTGATTTCTACAGCCAGCGACCAATTTTACCTGTACACATTTTTCTTTTGTCTTTTTTTAAACGTTTTAACTGTAAATGGCAGAATCCATCCATCCATTATCTATACACCTCTTAATCCTCATTAGGGTCGCGGGGGGGCTGGAGCCTGTCCCAGCCGACTTAGGGCGAAGGCAGGGGACACCCTGGACAGGTAACCAGTCCATCGCAGGGCCACACTTAGAGACAGACAACCAAGCACACTCA
>NW_007579060.1:89654-105807 GCF_000690725.1 Stegastes partitus | reverse complement strand
CTTTAACCTTTATGATCCAGAATTTAGAATTCTGTTTAACATTTAAAAAATGAATGAAACACCTAAAGAAATACAGAATAAAAGAAGTGACTTTTTTTTATTGATGAGGAACTTATTATTTAGAGGCAGCAATGCCTGAGAAATTGTCGTCTGCTGAATATATTTAGGAAATCAAGAAAAAAAATGATTTCACTTAATAGAAACATGGGGGAAAATTGCAGTGTAAAATTATCAATAATACTCTTAGCTTTGTTCATTTCACAGCGTCGCCTGTTGTTGTTCTCGTTTTTGGCTCCAAAAAATCATCAGATTTTACAATTTTAACCTTCTTGTGAGGTAATAAAAAGAACACCTCCCAACTATACCTGTACCTGACATACAGCTCCTACCAAAATCAGAGACATATTTCTGGGGAAAAACCCAGAAAGTCACCTCTTGGTCATGAAAAAGTGGCTCCATATTCATCATGGCTCAGTCTGCAGCTGCTTAACCAAACCTTATCAGCTGTAAAGCACAATTTCAAAGAGTGGCCCTGCACAGATAGTGATGCTGCTCAGCTGGAGATGATGACACAGAAGACTTTTTAATTCTCAAACTGCAAAACGCTTCCTGCTGATATGTCCTGAAGCTTTATTCTATACTCAACCCAGAGCAGCAGTGGATGCAGCTTTAACTAAAGTTCTACGCAATCAGCTTTAGATTTTAAGCAAGTTGCACTGAAACGCACGTTTTCTTTGTGGTTTAGATAGAAGGGAATCAGTCAGACACCTAAAACACACCGTCTATCAATCACAGTCTTTGTGGTTTTAGCGTAACGCCGGCGATAAGCGGAGTGCTGAGGGTGAGTGAGACCAAGCGGGGAGGGAGGGTGCGTTTTGTGCGCTATGCGGGGGGATTGCCTACACCCTTATACAGAGTGTGCGTATGGATGTGAGAGACAGAGTGACGGGGGTGATACGAGAGAGAGAAAGAAGGAGAGAGGACTAGATATCTGATCCACGCACACACAGAGCTTCCTTTCACAAAAAAAAAAAACAAAAAAAAAAACTCCTTCACTCCTCCGCTGAAGACTCAACAGCTGGATCGCAATGCAATTAACAGCGAGCGAGCAATTACTGTTTTTGTGGATCCGGACATCACATCAAGCTTCTAAAAGGCACATTTAGATTTTTTTTTCTCCCTCCCCAACCTTTCCCCTTATTATTCTTTTTTATTTCTGCACATGTCGTTTCTGTGGATTCTATGAAGGCGGCTGGAGCTTGAGGGACGGAGTGCGTCAAGTGAGCGCACGTATCCAACAAGTGGATTCGCTCTCATCAGACGATTCTGGGGATTCATAGGATTCGATTTTTGTTGCACTGATTGGTCTTTTTTTTTTTTTTTTTGCACATCAGAGACAAATAACCAGCACTAATTAGCTCAGATGTGGAGCTTGTCTGAGCCGCTGCTGTTGTCTTCATGTGCGCATTTTCTTCGGTAGTCTTGGCGACTTTGTGCATTATTGTTTTCCGAGCACACACCAAAACTGCAATGAGGTAGGACATCCTCCCCCCACCATCACCCCCTTCACATTTATTTCCCCCCCTTCTCTCTTCATTCATTGACCAACAAGGAAGATTTCTAAGGCTGCGGAATCCGCCGTTTCCCCGCTTCCCCCTCCTCTCATCCATGGACTCGCTCCTCCGTTCCCTCGGCGACCGTGAGGGGAAGTTGGGATCCTCTCTGTAGACCGTTTTCTGTATGACGAGGGCGCAGGTGGCGAGCAAAGGTCGCAGCCATGCCGATGCATCCAGTCACCTCCACGTTGATGTACCGGGGGATCTGCACCATCCCCGACATCCTCTCCTACAGCGCCCCGGTGAACCTGCCCGAAGACGAAGTTGAAGGTGAGATTGCTTACCTGGTTCAAGGGAATGGGGGGGATGGGGGTTTAATCAGCTGAGCAGGTTTGTGCAGGAGGCGGCTGTTGGTCAGCTCCTGCCGTGGAGTTTCTCCAAAAAAAAGGAAAAAAAAGAAAAGACGCGCGTTCAGGACCTTGGAGAGCTCTGATTCAGACAGACACTGGGGATGTCTTGGATTTCAGTGGGTTGCATTTATTTTTCCTCCCTTTTTTTTCTTCTTCTGATCCTGCTAGATGAAACAGAATGTGGAAAAGTCTTTGTTATGACTGTTACCCAAAGATAAGACACATTCAGTGAGAATGCAGATTTGCAGCATTTTCAGAGCATTTCCTCTTAGTGTGAAGCTGGTGTGGTTTAAAAAAAAAAGAGAGAGAGAGAATTCTGTCATAAAGTCTTGATGCATTTGCTCTAACTACAACCAGAGACAAGTGGGTGGAAATTGGGTTTGTGGATGTTTCCATCTTTTCTGGAGAATGTCAAATCAACCAACATCCAGCAGTTTATTTATTCATTTTTTTAAAGGAACATCTGAAACATCAATATTCACATTGAACCTCTGAAGCACTGCAGAGCAAAAGAAGTGACATCCACTTCAACACTGCTGACACAAACCCCGAGCACTTTGTTTTTCCTTCCCCTACAACATCTAGAGAATATTCACGCCGGGAGCTGCTTGTGATGTGAACCTGCGACATCTTGCACATTATCATGCAGCTGCCCTCAAGACATGAGCCAAGTCCCAAAGCGCGTGTTGATGACAGTAAGTTTGTGGTGCCGTTGCCATGTTTTCGGTGCGGTGACGCTGTAAAGGCGGCTGACGTGATCCGCCGCACCTCTCCCGTGCACTTTGAGATGACACACATTTGACTGCCCTGATGCATTTCTGATGAGGCCATGGATGTAATGCATACGTGTTAACTACAAACAAGCTGGGTCTTGTATGGGAAAAACAAAAATCTGTGGATGTGAAAGACCCGAAACAAATTGTTAACTGCACTTGCACACGTTTGAATTGACAAAATTACACAGCAGCTTTTGTCTCATACAAGCAGGTTTTTTTTTTTTTTTTGTGCATCTGCAGTACTCTCAAAGACACACACACACACACATAATAAGGTTTGGGAGCTGCTATTCATTGCCGAGGTTGATATTAATTAGAAAAGCCTGGTGGAGGAGGCCAGAAATGAATTGGTTCTGACTCCCAAAAGGTGTTGAAAGGCTGAGCAGCCCCAGCGCGTTTCACACAACACCTGTTTGGGAGCAGCAGAAACATCCAGAAAAGACAAGAATGCCAGATAAATCGGGCTGATTTTAAAGTGCCATTGTGTTGTTGTTTTTTTGGCATCCAACAAACTGACTCTGTGATAAAAGAGAAATGGCAACATGTCAGTGCCAAAAGTGATCTTTGCATGATTATAGCGTTGCATCACTCAGCGCTTTATTGTCAAACATGATTTCCAGTTTTCAGAGACCTTGTACGCAGCAGCACACAGACACACACAAAAAAAAGATGGTCGCCTCATATTTCAGTCACTTTTACTGACGCCAGAAGAAGGAAGAAGAAGCTTCTGGTTGCTGAGATGCAGGAATCTCAGCTTCCTTTTCACCCTCCTACTTCGATTTACTGTCTGCTCTTTGTCTGTCGATTGCTACGAGCAGAGAACACTTTAGTTTAACTCCAATTAGACAAAATCCACTTATACCTGCACTCAAGCAAAAGGAAGCTTGTTTTTTTTTGGCTGTAAAGCTCAACTTATATCTGCAGTTTGACTGGAGAGGCATTGGGATGCTCTGCGGAGGAGAGCCCGAGGTGGTGTGCGGTTAACAGCAGTGACAGAGGCTTTTTCAGCTGTTGCAGAGCATTAGTGGTCCTGTGTGAGGGATGTCTTACAGGTTGTGAAAGTGGCAGACTTTAAAGGGGGTGTCACTGAGGAGATTGAACATTGTTGTTGTTGTTGTCAAGAGTGGAGCTGAGGTTCACGGCTTTTCCTGCTAGAAAGCGCAAAATGAGAATAACACGACGGGGCTGATTGGTACAATGATTAACGGCTCAAAGAAGTGACTTTATAAACAGCTTAATGTTGATTTATGCTTATTTTTTTTAGCTTTTGGAAGCAGTGTTGCTGTAACAGTGTTGAAAACTGCTATCTTTGTGCATTTTCCTTTCCAGAAACATATATGCTGCATGCTTGTTCTGGATCTCTGCTTACCTACCAAACCCTCACGCATTGATTATCAGCTCGATGCTTAAAGATTTATTTGCTTTTAAACACGATTGTGGCATCTTGTTAGAAGTCAGCTGAAAAATATGATGCATTAATGTAGTTAGAGCTGACAGACTTTTTTCTTTTTTATGCTGCATTACCCTCTGAAATCCCCAAATAAATGTTTGGATTGCTGTTTGGTGGAGTTCAGAGATTTAAGTCAAACAGGAACTAGACTTCTTTGGGTCTAATTAGCACTGCAGCTTCACTATGTAGGAAAACATCTGAATGAGTTTTATGTTATTTGTTCTTAAAGTAAATAACGCATCCACACCTGTATCAGTTTGCAGCAAAAAGAGGCTGAAAACCACAACCTTTTCTACACACTTTCTACAAGACAAGACAAAAGCAGTCATTGGTTTTGCAGGATTTATTGCTAACTTGTTTTTAGTAGGACCCCAAATGCTGAAGAAGTAAAGCCAGTTTGATGGTTAACGTTAGCAGTGTTAGCAACAGTCCTGAATTAAAACACACACGGCACAATATTCACTACATTTCAATTCGATTCTGACAGCGGCGACGCTTCATATGTGACTTGTTGATGAGAAACGCGCCGCTCGAGCGACAGCATCTCGTCGCCGCTCTTATCTCTGGAGAGATGGAGGAGAATTGGCTGGAAGTCTGAAGTGTCACATACATCAGCTCAGCCGTCAGGGAGACGGGGCTTTGTCACGAAAACGAAATTGCACATTAGTGAATATGTGTGTGCGGGTGCATGTATAGGGACAGGAGGCTGGAGCCCTATTGGCACGCATTGCCAAGGACTTGATTTTCAATTACTGGCTTGGACTCTCGTGGGGAATGGACCAATGGCGCTGCGCTTTGTGGTCGAGGCTGTCAGAGCTATAATTGGAACAAAAAAAAAAGGCTATTTTTCTGATGCTCGATAAGCCTCGGTGTGCATGTGGGGGGTGGTAGCAAGTACCTTAATGTACAATGATGCGAGCATAAATTGAATTGGACTCCATATTCTCCATTTCCCCTCCCACACATGAAGGGAAAAAAAAAACAACACAAAAAAAAAAAAAACAGTTGGTCATATTACAGGAGCTCAATATAGTTTAGACCTCCTCCACCACTAGACACACATGTGCACACACACAAAAGCCCAGTGTCAATATCACTGCAGGTGGAATTAAGTGGGTAGCCCATTTCCACGCTGCCTAACAACAGCCCTATTGGAAGCAGCTTTAAAATAGTCCCAACGCTGAGCTTAAAGCATTTGTACCAGGTCCCAGAGTGAGGCTCGTGTAAACAAATGGCGGCGCTTTCCCGGAGACGCGAGACAGATGCAGGGTGTTTCCTGCAAACTCCTTGTTTCCCACTTTTTCTTATTTACAGAGCTGCGCAATTACACAGACATACACTGCACTCGCCTTCCTTTTAGTTCATTACCTCTGTTTTATGAGGAATAATCGTTGGAGCTTGAAGGGAGTTGTAGTTTACCATTATTTTATAAATTAGGGCCTGAATTCCTTCTGCTGCCGACAGACTCTGGAGAGCATTGTCCCAAAAACCTCAAAACACGTCCATTCATTTGGGAACCGGTGTGGAGCAAAAAAAAGCTCAATTTATTCATAGGTAGTCAATAAATTCTGACATGAAGGGCAGTTAATCAATTTGGCACACATAAGCAAGGTGGGAGAACTTGGTCTAACTCGTCTAATAACTGAATTTTATGCCATTATAAGTGTCATTTATTGGAGAAGTAGATTAATTCGGAACAAATAAACGATTGCTTCAATGTTATAATCTACATGCAGCTATTCCTCTTAGCTGCTAAAATGTCAGTATTAGTCTCAGCTATTTTTCATGCTTGCAGGCATCATTCATGTCCAAATACAGCATAAATGAAAATACAGGCAGACAGGGGAATTTACTGATTTTCAAGGCAGGATATCACATTTGGAGTTTTTATTCTGCAGACGGAATCAGAGGAATACGAAGCAGTTGCTCGATTAAAACGCCAGGATTTCCTTTTAATAACCGTAATGTTTATTGAAACTTGTTGGTTTTGGAGCATGAAAGACTTCCTCTTAATCAACTGTCACCTAAACATGAAAGTTGCATCCCAAACCCAAGCTGTCACGGAGCCCCCCGGCGGGGACAGAATCTCTCCGGGAGCATTTTAAAACCCACCGAGTAACTGTCTGCAGTAATCGGAATCAACGCAGCCCGCAGAGTTATCTCTCCATTTGTTCCTGGCGGAGAGAGAGAACGAGGGGGGTTTCCTCGTCTACAGATCAAACACAGATCGGGCCGTCGCTCCTCTCCCGAACACCTCACCCCTCCAGAGACCGAGAGAGAGGAGATACCGCAAACAGGAAGTGATTGGAATAATGGGAGCACAGCCACCAAAGTTCAAAGCAGGATTTAGAGCAGCTGTGTTCTCGGGTTTTTCATTTACTTTGGGTTTTTGCTGCAGAGTGAAACGGGAATTGAGTATTTGCTTTGAATACATCTGGTTGTGTCATTTATTGCGGTGCATGAAACAAACAATGTCCTTAAATTGATTTACTTCTGCTTTGATAAGGACCAAAGTGTCAACCAGTCAAGCTGGATGGTAAAGTCTGCATTTTGCACAATGAAACTCTGAGCGCTCTTGCCTTGTGGACAGGACTAATTGGGGAGTTTGTGTATCTCTATGAGTCATAACAACTGCATTTAGGAGTATTTTCTCAACATATTCAAACTTACATTTTGTTTTTGAGAACAGCTTTGCTTTCGGTAGTAAAAGAATTAACACACGTTACCGGGGCTTCTTTTTTTTTAAACATTTTCAGTCACTCCCTCGGCAGAGTTTTCGGTGCTGCAAATGGCTTTGACTGACAGCTACTCCAAGAAAAAAAAAAAAAACACCCCACTGACACCACTGTGCTACTAATGGCATAAACTGCCTGTGAGGCGTTGTTGATGTTTCTGCTCGACTCCTACTGTAGCTGCAGCAGCAACATTGACTCATTTCTTCGCCCCGAGGTGCAGGGTTTGACTTCCACTCCTTTGGAAATACTTACATGAATACAAATGAAGATATTTAAAGACACCGGCATCTGCTCGGAAAGACTAGAAAAAAATATGCACAGAACGTATCGCCGCTGCAGAATGAGTGGGCGTTGCGGGGGCGTGCTTCTAAAGGGGTCAACTGAGACCATTTTGAAGCATCTCTACTGCTAAGAAGATTTGGACAACAACACATGATAATAATAAAATGACCAATCATGGATCCAGATGTGTTTACCAAAACCAAACACTTATTTGTCTCTTCTGCTCACCTCAGCTGTTGACTGCTATTAGCGGGGCCTTTCTCTCCCTGGAAGCCAGAATTAGTTCAATTATTATTCCCTCACAGGGACAAAAAAGCACCTTGTTTTCCCCTTAAATTGGATCCTCGAAACAAACTGCTTGTTTCCTCTCGCTAAGACGAGAGCTTTTCATGCCATCCTGCAGAAAGCTTTCTCTCTCTTTTCAAGAATGCTGAAATAAAATGAGCTAATAAATGCTTTTCCAACTGCTAACACCATCACACTTCCACTTACAAATCAAATCCTTTTCACCACGCTACGAGTCTGGCAAACATCGTTTTGTAAGTCAGACAGCTTTTGTTAATGATTAACAAAGACGACAGAAATGCGCTGACTGATGGGTGTAATTGTTTAATTACTCCAGCCTGCATCGTGTTCAGATTTTATGGTCACATTTTGACTCCTGAGCTGCTGGGTTTGTCATCATTGGCGTGGGATGGGTGGTGGGGTAATATCACAAGGTGACTGAAAGTAAAGCAAAAAATAAAATGAGTATACATCTGAGCGAAAAATGAAAAACGACAAGCGAGACAGAAAAAAATAAAGACCTGGTTGTGACATTACAGATGTGTGGCAGCGGGGACAGCCGTGAACGCATCCGTCGTTTTATATAATCAGGCCGCGAATAATAAATCTCACTTTGTATGTCATCCCATCACTCTGCACAATCCTCAACCGTTACCGCTTTACCTGATTCAGGGTCGTCTTACACAACCCCGTCAGACGCACGGCAAAGGCAGGAATGGATTTCAAAATGACTTTCCTGAATGTATTACCCGCCCTGGATGCGGGCATATGAAAAAAGCTCTACTTGACACTGATGGTGACAAAGACAGGAGCAGAGATGAGCAGAGGTCGAAGTGACCCGGCACCCCAGCTGCTGAGCCACATGTTGTAAAAGCGAGTCTTCATTTGAAAAAACTGCAGCGGTTGTGACATTATTGGGTTGTTTTTAAATGTAAACTTTATGGTATTGTAGAAATGACCACTGAAAAGGAACTATAAAGGTGATGCTTGACGCTTCCAAACAAAAAAAATGTGTCTTTCGAGATGACAGTTAGAAAGTTAGCAGGTCGTAAACCACCTAAAATCAAACATTTGAAGCTTTCGCCAGCAGTTTGAATCAACACCGGAAAGATCCTGGCTCTGTCTTAAGGTACGAAAATATCTGTCACCTCTGAAGCTCACTAATTAACATGGCACATGTCGTGGGTTAAATCAGTAGAAAAATTTTAAAATTAGTCATTTGGGACTAGTACCCGCTGTTGCCAGGCAACCAGCAGGGACTCGAGGCTGCTTCTGCTCGGCCAAGAAATAATCTGGCGACAAGCGCACGGAAAATGGAAATTTGTTGTTTTTACACGTTTGTTTTTTTTTTTTCTTGGTCTTTTTTTTTTTTTTTTCATGCAGTAAATGTGGAATCTGGAGAAAGATTATTTGGCTAGCTAGCATGTGCCAGGTTTGCTATCACTCTCGTTCCCACTTCTCCATTACTCCCTGTCCTCTGCATGAGTGTGAACGTGCAACTGACTTATTCAGAGAGTGTTGTGAGGATTCGCTGGCCCGAGCTTAGTCTCCAAACTTATCAAGTTAGAGGCACTTTCCTACAAAGTGTTGTCCCGCTGTCAAATCATCACGTGTACGAGGACTTCGATGCAGATTTTGCAATGCTACTCTGTCCTCATGTCTTTTCTGAGGGGCTTGCTTTCAGTTTAGAGATGATTTGATAACGTATAAACATGACTGCCCCCCCCAAATATATACAACATCAAACATGAAGGGAGAAAGTTTATCTGTAAGCAAGAGCATCGACTGCTAACTGTTGTTTCTATTTCTTGCACATTTGCAAAGCTGTTTGTATTTTCAGTTCAATACCTTTCCGTTCATACTTTTCCTGATTTTTGGTGATTTGTGCAAATCTATAAACAGTGCACAACATGTGGATCTATAACTGCATAAGTCATAAAATACAGCCTATAATAAATCAGCTCAAATAAAAAAGATGCTAAAATCATAAAATTATGAAGGAAAATATATATATGTCCAGTTATACCTTTATTAAATTTCAAATCTGATAAAACAACATTAACTGATCTTAGATGCAAAAATATTGAGCATCAACATTACCAGTAATTAATATAACACCTTAAGGACTAGTTAAAAGAATACACTTGTATACTTGTAAAAACCCACAACGGTCACAGAAATAACTTGAATCTGACAAAAGTAATAATAAATAAAAATTCTATGAAAACTAACCAATAAAAATCAGACATTGCTTTTGAACCGTGGTTCAACAGAATTATTTAAAAAAAAAAATAAACTCATGAAACAGGCCTGGACAAAAATGATGGTACCCCTAGAAAAGACTGAAAGTAATGTGACCATAGGGACATGTTCAATCAAGGTGTGTCCTCTAATTAGCATCACAGGTGTCTACAAACTTGTAATCAGTCAGTCGGCCTATTTATAGGGTTACAAGTCGTCACTGTGCTGTTTGGTGACATGGTGTGGACCACACTAAACCTGGACCAGAGGAAGCCAAGGAGAGAGTTGTCTCAGGAGATTAGAAAGAAAATGATAGACAAGCATGTTCAAGGTAAAGGATATGAGACCATCTCCAAGCAGCTGATGTTCCTGTGACTACAGCTGCACATATTATTCAGACATTTAAGATCCATGGGACTGTAGCCGACCTCCCTGGACGTGGCCACAGGAGGAACACTGATGACAAATGGAAGAGACGGATAATTCCAATGGTAACCAAAGAGCCCAGAACAACCTGTAAAGACATTAAAGGTGAACTCCAAGGTCAAGGTCCATCAGTGTCAGATGGCACCATCCGTCGTTGTTTGAGCCAAAGTGGACTTCATGGGAGACGACCAAGGAGGACACCGTTGTTGAAAACTAATCATAAAAAAGCCAAACTGGAATTTGCCAAACTGCATGTTGCCAAGTAACAAAGCTTCTGGGAGAACGTCCTCTGGACAGACGAGACAAAACTGGAACTTTTTGGCATCAGCTCTATGTTCACAGACGCAAAAATGAAGCATATCAAGAAAAGAACACTGTCCCTACTGTGGAACATGGAGGAGGTTCTGTTATGTTCTGGGGCTACTTTGCTGCATCTGGCTCAGGGTGTCTGAATCTGTGCAGGGTCCAATGAAATCTCAAGACTATCAAGGTGTTCTAGAGAGAAATGTGCTGCCCAGTGTCAGAGAGCTTGGTCTCAGTCGCAGGTCATGGATTTGCAACAGGATAATGACCCAGAACACAGAGCAGCTAGAAACATCCAAGAATGGCTCAGAGGAAAACACTGGACTGTTCTGAAGTGGCTTCTATGAGCCCTGATCTAGATCCTATTGATCATCTGTGGAAGGAGCTGAAACATGGCGTCTGGAGAAGGAAGCCTTCAAAGCTGAGACAACTGGATCAGTCTGCTCATGAGGAGTGGACCAGAACACCTGCTGAGAGGAGCACAAGTCTCACTGACAGTTACAGAAACCGTTTGATCACCTCAAGAGGTTGTGCAACAAAATATTAAGTTAGGGGTACCATCATTTTAGTCCAGGCCTGTTTCATGAGTTTATTTTTTAAAAATAATTCTGCTGAACCACGGTTCAAAAGCAACGTCGGATTTTTTATTGGTAAATTTTCATAGAATTTTTATCGATTAGTACTTTTGTCAAATTCAAGTTATTTCTGTGACCGTTGTGGGTTTTTCTTTCATTAATCGAGGGCTACCAACAATTTTGTCCACGTGTGTATATATATTTATATAAATAAAATTTTAAAAATCAAGTAATAAAACCTTCATTCAGCCTTTCATAGGTTTACATTTTAGTTAAATCCTGTAACAAACTTCGCAGCTGATTAGACTGCAATTCAAAAATGAGTCTAAATTCATATTTTTTTGCATTTATACATCATAATTGTATAATAACATCACAATACTGTGTCCCATTCCTCTGTTTTCATTACCAACTCAAGGCCTAACAAACTGACAAACACTACAGCTGATGTCAGTTAAGTCTGTGAGGGTTTAGTGTCTATAGGCTTTAAAGTGGAGGCAGATTTTGGACATTTGTTGTGGATTTACGTAGCCAACAGTGTCTGCAAACACTGGCTTCTGTACAGAACAGAGACAGTTTGGAGACTCAAAGGAGACATTTGGGGAATTTGACAGAAAATGTACCGGATTGCGCCGGATATTCCACCTTACAAAGATGGAACATGTTCATTTGGTAGCTTTAGAGATGTCGATAAGCAGATTTCTGTCGTCTTTAACCAAAGCTGCTTCCTCATGTTTCCATTTAATTGACCGAATCGAGACCAACTATTCCTCAACCATAAAGAAATGTATTACAAGCGAAGTTGGAGCACACTGAGAGCAACACAATCACTCTTGAAAATGCCATTTGTTTTTTTTTTTCTCCTTCCACTCGATGCGGTTCAAACATTTGACATTTTGATCACGTCAACAACTGCAGTGTCTCGAATAAGTTCCCAGTTAATCAGTCGCTGTAATCTGGTACGACATCCAACCTTCCCCGGTTTTGATGGAAAACATGTGGCGCAGATTAGCGGGAAATATCCCGAAACGCTGTGAGTACTGCTGTCGGGTAGATTGAAGTTAAGTCATTTATTTCCATTTTTATCGATTGCCATGAAGAGAGTGGATCCTGCAGACTTTATTACCTGTGAAATGAACTGTGATGAGTCCTGGAAGGTGAAGTGCTTTGTTTTTTTTCCCCTCCCTGGTAATATTTCCTCCCTTTGATGAACAACACGGCAAAGTTTACACCTGACAATAACAATAAGTAGAAAAACCTGCATCCGTAAGCGAGTGTGTGACGTTAACTCGGCGGAACTGATGATGCATCAGGATTGTTTACGTCTGACCTTTTTGTTTGAGGTGCTTCTTATGGGGCCTTTTGTGGATGTTTGGCCTCGGCTCAGCTTGGTATCCATGATGGAAAATTTTAAAAAACATAGACATGGAGACAGATCAATGATCCTCCTTCTCTTCTGAAAATGAAACAGCGATGGGCTAAAATTTCACGGCCTTCCACCGACTTCAATCACTGGAGGTCAAGTGGGGTTTAAGAAGTTGGCTGAGGATTCTTTCATACAGGGGATGAAGCACCTCGACCTTTCCGACTCCTTCTTTTTCCGTTTCCTCTTCTTGTTTGATGTCGTGTCAGCGCTCCACCGGCGAGGTTAATGTGCCTCAAATTTCATAATAAAGGGAGGAGTTTCAATCCAAACCCAGCGGTGGGATTTGTCTTTAAACACACAGACAACTCAGACTCTTGCCACAGACTCCTTTTGAACTCTCCAGAGCCTTGTTAGAGGCTGGTTATGGTAATATTCAAATCTTTCGGGTGTCCAAGTCGGCCCATATCCAGCTAAAGATGGATTAAGGTTGCTATGGGTGTTTAAAAATAGTCGCCGGAGGTTCACACACACACACACAGACACAGTGCAGCAGTGTTTTTCTCACACTGATAAGGTCTTACATAAAGAGTGGGTGTGCTGCAATTACCCATCCAAAGCAGCCCTAAGCAGATGCAGGTCTGACTGAGGCGAAAGAGGATCTTTGGGCTTTGAAAAAAAACAAGGCCTGGATTACCTTCACGGACACTTCACGGCTACAAAAGCCCCGGCATTAGTCTGTTCTGCTCAAAGTGCACCACGTGTAATTGGCAAAAGTTTGCACTAATGCTAAATTTAGCTGTTGCTCCGGGCATGCCTCGAAAATCCAAGTAAATATTCCCGTGTGTGTCCTTCCTGCTCCGCCAGGATTATTTCACCCGCTATACTTCCTGATTGCTTTTTTTTTTTTTCTTTCATTGTGTACACAGCTAAAGATGATGACATTGTTAAAATTTAGACAGACTGATGGTGAGCAGCAAAACTTTGACGCAAAAATGACACAAACAAAACACAAAACAACAAAAACAAGACCCAAAACGGTGCAAGTGAGACACAAAATGACAAAAATGGGACACAAAGCAACACACCCAAGATACGAAATTAAAAAAATCTGACTAAACGCGACACAAATGAGTCACAAACTGACAGACACGAGCAACAACAAAACAAAACAATACAAAAAAAGACATTAATTGACGAAAACAAGACACAAATGAGACACACACACAAAAAAGGACACAAATCCGATCCAAAATAGAAAAAAATCTGACACAAAACAAAAAAAAATGAGACATTAAATGAGAGAAAACACACAGAAGACACCACAAAACAAACAAAACAGACACAAAATGACAAAAACGGAACAGAAAGCAAGACAATGATGACACGAAATTGCAAAAAATCTGGCTAAATGAGATTCAAATAGGACACAAATTGACAGAAACCAGCAACAAAACAATATAAAAATGACGTCAATTGACAAAAACAAGACACAAAATAACAAATGGAACACAAAATGACATAAAGTCACGCAAACCAGACAGAAAATGACACAAAACAACAAAAACAGAACACATACCAGAACCAAAATGGAAAAAATCTGACACAAACAAAATAAATAAGACATTAAATGTCAAGAAACACACAGAAACGAGAAACAGACACAGACGTAACACATACGGACAAAACCAGATACGGAACACAACTGAGACACAAAACCGAAAACAGACACAAAATTGCAAAAACAAATCTGACTAAACAAGATACAAACAAGACAAAGTGACAGAAACTGGCAACAAAACAACACAAAAAAGACATTAATTGATAAAAACAAGTCTCAAAATTAACAAATGAGACACAAACTCACAGAAACCAGACACAAAATGACACCAAACAACAAAAAACACGACACAAAACTTACAAACAAGCCACAAAATGAACAAAACAAATGACATTAAATGACAGAAAACAACACAATCCAGTCGACTTTATCGACTTCATCACTCTGACTTAGCAGAAAGCTGCATGAAAAAAAAACAAAAAAAACGGACATCCTGCCCTTTTGTGTTTGATGTCTCACCCTTGTCACGAATCCAAGAGCTCTCTGTTTGTCTGTATGAATCAGCCTCCTTTTCAAAGTGATTCCTCGCTTCTTTTTTTCACACACTTGTTTGGGCATCTCTGCTTGCTGTAGCCAGGATCCGGCACTCGTCATTGACATACGGGGGAGAGCGGCGTAATGGGAATAGACTGCACCTTTTCTCTCGTGGGAGTTCGGCCTTAGATGCTCGCCACCTCCCGATCTTCGCTCTGTGCTTTTCATCCTCTGTCAGATCACACCGCGGGGGGAAGATCTGCGACGTGGCGTTGCATCTTTGAAGGCCAACAAGCACCTCTCTGTACATCAAAGCAAATACCACAAGCTTTCAACAACAAAATATATGCACACAGCTCCCAGAGTGCAAGATGCTACAACAGCGGCGTCTAATTCCATTTTTAAAAAAGTGTACAGTAATGAGGCAGTAAAATGTAATTGAAAGTGAAAATGAGATGAGTTCTGATATTTAAAAAGGCCAGAAGCAACTATAACGGTGACACAGCTCAACATTTGTCCAGCTCAAACAGTTCAAAAAAAGGTGAAATTTGCCTGGAAATTGACTTTTGTTCATTGCTCTGAATTAACCAGAAACTCTAATCATGGAGTAGTTATAATGTTAGTTTGGCAGCAATTGAAGTTCCGAAGCTTCGGGAACATAAAGCCGCTGTAATCTAAAGTGAGAATTGCTTGGAGGCACAAATCTGAAGAGAATAATCACTGACTCTGCCGTTTTCATGAGCTGGTACTGTTTTGGTTTCCCTCATTATCTTTTTCCTGGTAAACCCACTTTACTGACTAGAATGACAGACAAAGTTAGAAATGAACATGGGAGCTTTTAATAGCTAAAAATGCCGACTTATTTGAATTTGGAGGCTCAGTCAGAGCTAAAGAGGAGCAAATATTGGACACGTTAAATCCTCAAAACATGACTTTAACGATGTGTTCTTCATGTTAGCATCATGTCACCAATAAATCAGAGTTCTGTTAAATCTTGGAAGTCAGACAAAATCACTTTCTGTAATTTCCGGACTATAAGACGCTACTTTTTTCACACGATTTGAACACTGCGGCTTAAACAATGACGCGGCTAATTTATGGATTTTTACGATTTTTACGAATTTGCCTTGAGTGACATTGAGAGCGACAACCAAAGAGAGACTGAGGAAGTATTTCTGAGGCTGTTCAGTTCTGACACTGAAGAAGACGACTTTAGTGGTTTTAGTGCAGGAGGAAGATGAAGATAGCGATCAATGACTTTTCCTGGTAGGCTGCTGTGTTTTTATTTTCTTAACCAGCTGTGTTACAGGCAGTGTTCAGAAAAAAGCATTTACATATTTGTGTATGTTACCGGTATGTATTTAATTAAAAGTTTAAAATAATCTTTCAGTGTAAATATCTCATGGTACAACGTGGACACCTGCAGCTTGTAGACATGTGTGCCCTATAAATGTACAAAACTTATTTTTAAAGTTAGTGGGTACGGCTAATATTCAGGTGCCCTCAATAGTCTGGAATTTACAGTAATTTGAGTTTCGAGGCTCAGTCAGAGCTAAAGAGGAGCAAATACTGGACTCGTTAAATCCTCAAAAAACACAACTTTAACTATGTGTTCTTCATGTTAGATGAATCATGTCACCAATAAACCAGCGTTGT
>NW_007579060.1:85405-88024 GCF_000690725.1 Stegastes partitus | reverse complement strand
GAGACACGAAATGACAGAAATTTACAAAAAAACAGACACAAAATGACAACACAACAAAAAACAAAACAAAAAAATTACAAAGACAGTAAATAATAAAAACAAGACACAAAACACCACAAAAAGACACAAAATCACCATAGCCAGGCACAAAATGACACAAATGAGAAGCAAAACAAGAAAAAAAACGACAAAAACAGACACAAAACACCACAAATGAGACACAACTTCATCAACGCCGGCCACAAAATAACACAAATGAGACACAAAACAACAAAAATGAGACACAAATCAATACAACTGAGAAACAAAATGACCACAACAAGACCACAAACTGTCAAAAAGTTTGTTTTCGTGAAGAACTACGTCAGAGATGCGTCGCTTCGTTCCAGCGGGACTCGGTTTGTTCATTCAGAGCCGAGTAGTTTTGATAATATATTTGTCATGACTTTACATTCTCCAGCTTTATTATTGTGTCTCTCAATGGACTTGATAAGCCTGTTATTATATTTCTGGCCTGTGCAGCTTCTGCAGCGTTCTGCAAATGGTTTGTGACACCGAATAAAATCCCCTCGCAACAAATTGTCTCCATATTTCATTACGCAGTGAAAAGCTTATTTTCAGTTTCTTACATCAAATATACTGTTCGGCGCTCAGCGGTCGGGATGTTACGCTCACCTTGGCATTTGACAAATAAAAAAATAAATAAAAAAAGCTTGCAGGAGAGACAGAGTGTTTCCTGAAACTGTTTTGGCACCTTATTTAAGAGTGTGTTTGCCTCCTGCGAGGTGGCGACATGTTTTTCCGTCTCGTGCCTGCTGGTAATCCCGTCGTTTTGGAAAGTAAACAGATGGAGCGAGGACCTCAGGTGGATGCTGAAGTATTGTTATTTTATAAACAATAAGATCACACCCAGGGAGGAGGAAAGAATCACAGCTGGAGGCTCTCGATGATTCCGCCAGCGAGACGTTTTGTAGGAAAAAGCAATGTGAAAAATGGCTGCTGCTGTGAACGTGGCTGGGCTCGGTTTTATAAATTGCATTGCCCAGATGTGATCCGTTGTAACACGCGACGCCCCCGTGGCACGGTTTCTGTTCCGTGGACGTGCATTCGATTACAACAAAACTATTTCCCGGAGTTCCGCTATCGTTGGCACACAGGATGACCGACTGCTTCCTGCCTCATTCATGTTTTATGTTTACTTCTCCAACCGAATTATCAGTCACGATTTTGTGGCCTGAGGCTCGGACATTCTTTGCAGCTCTGACACACAGACGCTCGAGGCCTTGCCAGTTTGTTTCCTGTTGCACTTCAGTTACTTATCAGCAACGAATTAGCCGTGAACCGAGAGAAAGTTATTGAATTACACGTGTGAATTTTATTTGTCTACATAGAAGGCTGTTACTTGTTGATTTGAAACATGTTTCTCATCTNAGTAAAATGAGCCCACAATTGAAATGCTGCATTAATCACTGGAATTATTAATCAATAAAAGATGCCAAAAGTGATGATTTTCTGCTTTAAATCGCTGTGAATTGATTAGAATGTGTGTTTTGGATTGTTGTCGGACAAAACGAGCAAATTGCAAGGTGTTGCGCCGGGCTGTGGGAACCACTTAGCTCTCTGATTAGGCTGGATAATTCAGGTCATCTGTGCAGGGAGACCAATATCTCAGCTATTCAGACAAGATGCTTTATTATTCTGACAGAGGCGGTTTCTCAGTTACAATGCAGTCACTGTGGGGGGGCACACATATGAATCTGCTCCAGTTTCAGCTCAGAATAAAGTGACAATAAAGTCGTGTCTCCTGTGGACAATCAAGACAGAGTGCTATCTCTCTGAGAGTTTATCTATCTGGGTGGTCAAAAAGAGAAATTAATTCTTTTTTGAAGATGATTAATCGGCTTTTTTTTTTTGATAAACTGTAGGACTGGGGGGGATTATGTCTGTTCTTCAGAAGTTTGTGTCGTCATTCTAGTAGGACTCTGTTTGATCGAGTGTTCTCAAACAAGACTATTAGTTTGCTCAGAAATGCAACAAAAAACAACAACAAGGCACAAAGCGATGCAAGTGAGACATGATCAGGACACAAAATGATAAAAATCTGACTGATCGTGACACAAACGAGTCACAATTTGACAGAAACTAGCAACAAAACAACAAAAATGAAGAAAAAGAAAGATAGAAAACACCACAGAATAGCACAAATGAGACACAAAACAACAAAAGTTCACAAAAACCAGCATAAAACGACACGAGACACAAAACAAGAAACAAAACAATACAAACAAGATACTAAATGACAAAAAAACAAGACACAAAACACCATAAAATACCACACGAGACACAAAACGACACAAGTTTACAAAAACAAGGCAGAAAATGACAGAAACAAGACACAAAACAATACAAACAAGACAAAATGACAAAAACAGAAATGAAATACCACAAATGAGAAACGAATTCACAAAAACCTGGCACAAAATGGCACAAAACATAAAACAATACAAACAAGACAAACACAGACACAAAAAAACAAAGAATACCGCAAATTAGAGACAAAACACACATTCACCAAAGCCAGGCACATAATGACACAAATGAGATACAAATTGACAGAAA
>NW_007579060.1:77750-82146 GCF_000690725.1 Stegastes partitus | reverse complement strand
TAAAGTTTTGGAGTCAAATGTTGGTATTTTACATATTTATCATAAATTATTTTGACTAAACATTGAGTAGAGCCAAAGGTTCTGCAGTCACAGAGTGTTATATGTTTTTTCTCTAAATTATTATGATAAAACCCTTCAAAAAACTGAAAGATCTCAAAGTTCTCCAGTCAAATGTTATTATTTTACATGTTTTCTTAAATTTTTATGAGTAAACTCCTTCAATAAATCCATAGATCTGGAGGTTCTGCAGTCAAACGTTGTTATTTTACATGTTTTTCACAAACTATTCTGATCAAACGCCTTTAAATAAACTCTTCGACCTAAAAGTTACGCAGAGAAACACCATTATTTTAATGATGCTGTGGACTTCTGGCCCGAGGCTCTAAGTCGCCCCGGCAGTGATTTTCCATTTATAGGACTTGGAGCTTTTTCATTCGATTGATAAAGTTTGTTGTTTGTCACACGGCAGTAGCTTAAAAGCAGCTAATTAGCCGAGAGGAGACAGTTATTTAATTACTCATATGTGTCTCTCACTGAGGAGGCTGTTATAGCCGGTCATATAAAAGAGCACGTTCTGCATTATTTACAACAACATTTGCTTCTTGTCTTGTTTTCATTATTCATTCAAAACCCACTCAACTCATCTTCAAACACGCATCACCTCTGTCTTTACTCTGACCTCACCTCGACTTCTTTTACACTGTAAAATAACATTTTAAAAAATCGTACAACACGGTTAAATTACTACAAAAAACATAAAATATCCTAAATCACATGCAACAGCAAACATTCACAGGCGTTTCATCAGATGTTTTGTGGAGATAATAATTCAGGAAATATATGTAAAATAACAGACACCTCCAATAAACAGATAGATCTAAAAATTCTGCAAAAATGACTTCTTGTTTTGTTTTTATTATTCATTCATTCATTCGTATGTCATCTTTACACTGAATTAACCTCTTAACTCGAGCCTTGTAAAATATTTTTAAAAGTGAAAAAAATTAAACTGTTTGTTTTGTGATATGTTTTTGTGGAGAAACTCTGATAAACCAAAGAGTTCTGCAACAGACAAGGAGCAAGATTTGCTTCTTGTTTTGTTTTCATTATTTATTCAAAACCCTTGTTTCTCATTTAACACTCGGTCGACCAGAATTCTGCAACTACTTATTATTGTATATATTTGGATTATCACTGAAAAAAATCTAAGAATATATTGGTGGAATAGATGAAAAAAAAAATCATCAGGACACTAAATGAAAACTATAATGATTGAGTGTTTATTTTTTTAATTGACACAACAATTACACATGCAGCCATTTTCTCTGTGAAATAAAAACAAACGTATCCAGCTTTCAACATAGCTTGATGTCATCATTAGACCTTAACAATGAACATTATTATGAACATTCCAAAATGCTGTGATGGCCGCCAGCCAGCTGAAGACACTCTGCTGCTATGATGCCAACATGCTTATGGCTCCAAGTCAACACAGCTAACCTGGACCTTCCATGTGCAGTCCCCACACACGACCTCGTGACATCTGACACAAGTATCCTTGGCTTTGTTTTTCCTACACTTTCTTCGCACTTGACACTGCCTTCTCCTCTCCATATTCTTCTCTCGCACCATCCTTTGTCTGGCTTTTGCTGTCATGTGTCCGGAGCGAAGTTCATTTGTGAGACACGTTATAAAGTTCATCTCACTGGTGCGTTTCTTGAACAGCATCGAAGCATTTATGGCAGGCAGGTCAAGAATATTATAAACCACTGCCAATGGTCATCTTCGTGTCGGTGCTTTCATTTCGTATTTCCTCACCATTTGATCAAGCACCTCTACTCCAACCTTGGTTCTGCTGTCGTACAGAACAGTCTCCGGCTACTTGTGATGTTGACAGCAGTGTGGACAGTGCTCAGAATGGAGACATGTTTTCTTGGTTTGCATTGACAGACTGTTGGGGTTGCACGGTCACATTTCAGCACCTCTGTAGTGTGCAGGGCCCTTTGCTCCTTTACAGATGGAGGAAGTTCTCGTCTGTTCTTATTTACTGTATTTACTTACTCTCTTTGTTGTAGATTGAAGCTATAACTGGGTTTTAGCTTCACAGAGCATAAAAAATAAACATACAACGGAGCAGGAAAAAGAGCGGGAAAATGTGAACTATGACACGCCCTGTGAAAAGCATACAATGAATTTGACTGCTGTGGTGATTCGAGGTAGTATTGCTCAGATCTGTTTCTTGATTTGAAAGTTTAATGATAAAACAATGTTAAAATAAAATTTGTACATATTTAGGAAAAGTCAGGGTCCTATTGGTACAAGTTTTTTTGGTTTTTTTTTCAACCAAGTTATGCAAATTTTCAAAGCAGTCAAAACGACTGCCTCGGTAGTTCTGGTGTTAAGTTATAAACATATGAAGAGTTCATTTGCAAAAACAGATAACTCCATTTTTGTAGATTTTCAGAAAACTTCTATGTTGTTGTTTGCTTGAGATCATATCAATCAAAATGGAGTTGAGTGGATTCGACTCAGGAGAAATGACAAAAATAGAGATAACTGAAGTTTGATTGATATTGTCTCAGGTAGATGATGGAAAAGTAGGTTTTCTGAAGGTTTGTGAAGCTGGAGTCATCTGTTTTTGCAAATGAACTCTTCGTATATTATACCTCTGAACTCACTGGCACTGTAAGTTATCAAAACAAAAGAAGAAAAAAGTGACACTATTGGTAGCAAAAACGAAAGTAAAATCTCCTCATTCTAGTGCAACAACAAAACATTTGCTGACATTTTTGTGGTATTTTGTTTCTGAGGGAACATCGGTAATACTTCAGGGACAATTTGTAAATTAACAGACACTTTCAATACACTGATGAGCTAAAAGTTCTGCAGTGAAACAGCACTTCTTGACCTCCGGTTTGGACGTCCGTTGGAGTTCTGACACCCTTGTAAATGGAAAATTGCTGCTTCAGTGATTAACAAGGCTTTGGGCTTTCGTGGTGGATTTCTAATGTTTGTTTTAGTGTCACACTGCAGTAACTTAACAGCAGCTAATTAGCTGTAAACCGAGAGGAGAAACTTATTTAATTGCACACATGCATTTTTGTTTCTCTACCTAGAAGGCTGGTTTTGTCAGTCTCGAGTGTAACGGAGTGAATTTCTGCATTATTCAGTGACGGAAATTGATTTCTTCAGTCAACATGTTTCTCATTTGCAAACATATTTATCTTTATCTTTACTCTGACCTGTGGAAGAAACCCGTATCACCAAGATCGAATCCGACACGTACATGAATGTTTAATGACGCGTTTCGTTCCAACAAACACGAGATTAGAAACGAATGCGATTCCTCTGAAGACTCACGCATCATCTCGATCTTAACATTCATCTCCAGCTCTGATCTTTTGTGCGCTAATCAGCCGCGTGACACGAGGAGGTGACGCGTCTGAACTCGTAGGTGACTCGGTTGAGGGTGTTTGTTGCATGTAAATGAAGGGATTGGGTCCCTCCTCAGGAGTAAACAAGAACGATGTGCAGTTTGGTTGAAAGGAGGAATTAGCTGCTTAATGATTGTGATTGTGGCGCCGGAACAGCGGGAGGCATCTTCTGTGCCGTTAAAAAGGTGATTCCCAGAGTTCAAAGGGGTGCCCGGGCGCCTTTTCAGTCGACTTCACGTCGGAGCTTCGAGTGGGAGACGTTTGATTTCTTCCTTCGTCCACTCCTGCTGCAGTTTATCTCAAAGTACCTGCTGTTGCTGCGGCGGCTAATAAAAAGTACAGCGCTCTGGTTTGTCGTTATCGAGTTACGTTGCAGGGATGCTCCAGGGGTTCTGGTTCTGCATTTCCATAATGTCTGAGGAATCACAGGAGACAGATTATGAATGGTCATAATCAGCGCCGGAGAGGCAGAGATATTCTTAGTGGCGAGATGCATTTTAGTTCCTTGGATGAGTCAAGCGGGAGAGAATCTTGGAAGGAGTGTAGAAGTGTGAACCGGACAGTGGAGGTGAGATTTATGACACTAATAAATTACCGTAAGAATGAAGCCAAGTTCCGGCAGCAGTGTACTGTTTAAAAAAAAATAAATAAAAATACTGTTAAGAACTGTAATATCTGATGCCTTTTTGAATTAAAAAACAAAAATAACAGTTAATGGCAGGCGACTGTAAAAACCGATGTGTCAATGAAGCAAAAAAAAATTGACACAAAATAGCACAGATGGGGCACGAAACAACACAATAAAGGACAAAACCAGACACACAACAATACAATTGAGCCACAAAACAACAAGTAGACAGAAAAGTTCGCAAAAAACGACAATAACTGGCAAAAAACACTCGAAAATATGACAAATGAAACACAAAACAACACACTTATGGACAAAACCAGACACAAAACTA